>NW_025180704.1:0-2397 GCF_004010195.1 Chiloscyllium plagiosum | reverse complement strand
GGTTGGCAATGAGGTCTTTTCCGAGGATGATAATGTCAGCTTATACGAGGGAGCATAACTACAAATTAAGGGATGATTGATTTAAGAGAGGTGTCAGTTCTTTACTCAGAGAGTGATAAAGGCGTGGAATTCCCTACATGCCAATTTAGTTAACTCAGCCACATTTGGGAGATTTTCACAACCCTTTGATAAGCACATGGATGATGATAGGATAGTGAAGTTGGACGAGCTGTTGGCGCAACATCGATGGCTGGAGGGCCTGTTCTGCTTTGTATTAGTCTATGTTCTATTTGTGGCGGCTGATTTGTGTTGGTGACGTTGTGCACTGGATGTGGGCAGGGATTTTCAGCTTTTGTAGATGAGTTTGTGATGTGGTGCTGAGTATGAGTTGTTGCATTTTGACGATGAGTGTGACGGCTTGTGTGATGCGGGGTGTTGAGTTGGTGTCATTATATGGTATGATGTTAAGTGTGAGCTATTGCGTTTCTGGTTGCATGTGTGATGTGGTTCTGGTTGGAGGCTGCTTATTTTAGTTAATGTGAGTGTTATACCATGGACAAAATGCGCTATTTATCCTGTCAATTTATCTACCTGTTCTTCATGATTTGCTAAGGCTGACCATACTTCTTGTTACTGTCCTGTTTGGAAAATGTAATCCACACGTTACCAATAATCAGGATACACTTTTCTTAATCTATTCCATCACTTGAAGCAGCTTTGACTTTAATAAATTTATTGAGGGTAACGTGAAACGTTCGTTTTCTTCACTCTCTTCATGGTCATTTCGAATATGCAATTGAAATTACTTTGACTGCAGAAAAGTCATACCGGTATGTTCTTAAGTCAGTACTGTCCAAACAAAACAAAGTCGGGGTAAACATAACGCATTATGTGGGAAAGCACCAGGGAACTAATAACAGGGAACGATGAACATCCCTGAACCAAAAGCAGACAAGTGAGCAACAGTGACAAAAACCTCAATCATTCCTGTAAAAAACAGGAGCTGCAGAAAGGTAGTCAAACATCTGAGACTGTAACTAATGCCTGACAGATCAGAAAATTAAATTTTTAGAGATGGCTTTAAGAAAATGCTAAATTGCTGTGAAAAGTATTTTTTGTAAAAAGCAACAAACGTTTACGAAATATCTGAAGAGAATGTTGCAATTATGTTGTGTTACCTTCCGTATTTTGAAGTAAACAAGCTATTTAAGTTGTTGTTCTCTTTGTGACTTTTTGCGTTCAATGAACTGTGAGCAATGTGGAGAACGACATAACTAACAGGAGCTTCGAAGTTCCCATTCTTGTGTAAGTACGAAATGTCTTTGGACGTGTAAAACCGTGTGTATCAACAGTCAGAAGGCACCTTCAGAGAAGATGGCACAAGCTTCAGTCATACAAATTCGCAAAATTTCTAATATTCTTTTATCGTTTTCGGTATACCAGGTGAGGTGTTACTTATTGCGTTTGATTTTAAAAATATATTTAGTTTGGAGCTAGCAATCACCTTTATTTCATCGAACCAAAGTTCTCATAATGTTGATACTTATTCAAGAAATGAAAGTGTCACTTTTTCCTCAATTACATTGCTGTCCAGTTTTACTTGTCCTCAAGTGTCCACATTCTATTTTACCATCACGTCTCCGAGTACCAGTCGTCATTAGGTTTCACTACATTAAAACGAAATCATCATGCCATACATATTTCAGGATTGGTTTGGTGTTTGAGTTATCCAGGGTATCTGAGCTTGTCATGATTTGAGCGATCGGTTGCGTTGCAGTGTGTTGAAATTCCACAGACAACATCTTTCAAATACCTGCCATGTACCGTCGTATCTATCTACATCACATATCATAAGGATGGTTTGAAGAATGCACCTTAGTTAAAAATTCTTACAAGCTGGTAAACTGAAATCTCTATATTGACCTTATTGGGCAATATCGTCTGCTTTCTGGTCCCATCTTGGATTTGAGCAGACACTATCTGTGAAGGATGTAATTATTTATTTTGTGTTACGTGTTCCTTCACATTAGAGTTTCTCATGTTCCAGGTACATTTTGCTACATTTCTGAAAGAATCAGAACGGCAAAGATTTGAACAGAAAAAACTTAATTCCACGTTCAAAAAGGATGCAAGAAATGTAATCCTAGAGGGCATGAACCCGAACTTGATGCATTCCAAAAAGCATAGAAGACAGTCTAGTTACCGCCACTCGCAGACTGGATATAGTGCAATCAGTGAGAATTAACTCATTTCAGTCGAAATATAGGGAAATGACGAACAAGGGATCATTAAAATCTGGTGTCACATGTAGATGCAATTGTACGCATAAGGAATGCACAAACACGCTAAAGGAGCATTGTTACATCGATATTCATGAACACCGCACACATTGCAATC
>NW_025180703.1:0-2397 GCF_004010195.1 Chiloscyllium plagiosum | reverse complement strand
AGATCTTAGAACACAAAGGTAGAGAACGCCCGAAGTCCTGAACAAGTTTATCCCACAACATTGTCGCAAAGTCGCAGCGGGGACCGTGGCAAAGATATTTGTATCATTGTTCTTCGTATTTCCATTGGGCGGAGGTGCCTGAGGGGTGACCTTATAAAGGTTTATAAAAACATGAGGGGTATACGTAATGTGAATAGTAAAGGTCTCTACTTCACGGTAGGGGAATCCATAACTAGAGGGCAGAAATATGATGTGAGAGTGGAAATACTTAAAAGCGACCAGAGGAGAACATTTCGCCACAGAGAATGGTGCATGTATGGAATGGGCATCTGGGGAAAGGGTAGAGAAAAGTAAAATTACAACATGGAAAAGACATTTGGGCAAATACATGGAGAAGTGAAGGTTTGAAGGAATATGGACCAACACATGCAAATGCGATTCGTTCATGAACAGTGGTCAGCATGGATTAGTTGGATGGAAGGAACCGTTTCCATGCTGCATGCCTCTGTCTCTAGTTATTGGAGGAGGAGTCTATATAGATAAGGCATGGTGTAGACACTGAAGAAAATTACAGAGATAGGGATAATAGTTTGAAATGCAGTACATTTCAAATATGGGGAGGGACTATAGGGAAGGTGGAGGTTACAGGGACAGGAACTGTTATAGGAGTTACAAATTATTAAAGACACTGGTCCACGAGACATGGAATATGTACAGTGTTGGAGGGGGAACACAGAACAGAAAGATTCCAGGCAGTATTTCCACTCACTCATGAGACGCCTGCTTTCCCCTCTGTTGTCCTTGTGCTCACTAAGACATCACAGGCCTGGATTGATAACTGTGACACTCCCGATACTGTCTCAAAACAACAAAACTTACAGTCGACGTGGTGATTGAGCCTGGGGTTTGTCTGTACACTGCTCCCAATTCCAGTACTGTTTGCCGATGTTTGGAGCCCTCTCTCTGCTCTCTGCTCTGTGCACGGTGAGTGATCTTACCTCAGTGCAGGATTTATTGAAGGCTCCAGATCTCCCTGCCCTCTGAAGATGGATCGTCAGCCAGAGAAACAATGTGGTGATGGATGGGACACTCAGCAGCTGGGAAATCTATTGAGTCAGGAACTTCCTGAGTAGCTACAGAAGACAGAAAAATAAAAAGAATGGGAACTTAGACTGATGCCGTGAGGGTTACACATGGAGAATAGTACTGTATCCCACGGAGATCTGGAAAATCCCAGTCTCCAACCCATCCCTGCGTCTCTCTGGAGTGCAGAATTCTGCTGGCTCGGGATCTGGAGTAGGTGCAAGAGTGAGAGATGCTGACAGAGGCAGCAATTAGACACACACAGTGAGGGATACCACATGGAGAGAGACTGAGTGATATCACCAGAGTGCAGGAAGGTAACAGGATCAAACAATCATGAAGGAAAAACAGGTTTAGCTTCATGATACACGGGTATCGGTGTTCAGGGATAAATAGCCTGTGAGCAGACAAAGTAATGGCCTTGTGATATTGTTTCGAGATGGAGAGAGACTGAGTGATATCACCAGAGTGCAGGAAGGTAACAGGATCAAACAATCATGAAGGAAAAACAGGTTTAGCTTCATGATACACGGGTATCGGTGTTTAGTTTCATGATACACGGGTATCGGTGTTCAGGGATAAATAGCCTGTGAGCAGACAAAGTAATGGCCTTGTGATATTGTTTCTAGAGCATGTATCCCAAACCTCAGCTAATGTTCAGGAGAGGCAGGTTTGAACCACATCATCTGAAATGGTGGAATTTGAAATTAATTATGTTAAAAATAGTAATTGACAATGTATAACTACCATTACTGATGTACAATAAATCCAAACACTTGTCATTCAGAGAAGGACATCTGCCCAGCCTCACGTGGTCTGCACGACATAGTCACAGCAAAGTGTTTGCCTCCCAATTACCCTCTAAAATGGCCTAGCAAGCTACTCAACGTAAGGGCAGCTAGGGCTGGGCAAGAAAGGCTGCTCAGACAGAGACACCCACATCCCTTACCTGATTTTTAAAAAAATCCATAAGGATGATGTCCCACTAGAACTGAGCTGGGACCAGTGTCCTGACCAATCATATCAGTCGGTTTATGGACAGGGCTTTAAACTGACAGAGGGTTCAGGTGAAAGGAACGTCCCAAATCCATATAGAAAAGATGACGCATGTGAACAGCACGGGGATGTGGCTGAAGACAAGTAGAAAGTAACAGGGAGGGACAGATTTAACTAAAACTGTACATCAGGGAATTGATTTGTAACAGGAAATTGTGGGAAAAAGTAAATTATGTTTTTTTTTGGAATGGACAATTTCTCTGCAGCAAGGTAGACTGATTTGTTACACAGAGGTAAAAGAGATTTAGACACCAGGGA
>NW_025180702.1:0-2397 GCF_004010195.1 Chiloscyllium plagiosum | reverse complement strand
GTGTGTGTGTCTGTGTGAGAGAGAGAGCGCGAGCCTAACACTTGCCAGTGGGACTGTGTACATGAATATTTCCAAGCAGGCATGCCATTTGCAGACTGACATAGGAACAGGAGGAGGCCATTCAGCCCCTCGAGCCCCATTCCAACATCCAATGGGTTCACGGCCAATCTGTGCCCTAACCCCGTTGAGCTGTCTTTGGCCGATATCCCTTGATACCTTTGCTTAGCAAAAAATGTGTCCATCTCGGAATTAAAACAGAGAACTGACCCCGCTTTCACCGATGTTCCTGGATGAGAGTTCCAAACTCCCCCCCCCCCCCCAACCCTTTGTGAGTGGAAGTGCTCCCTAATATTATCTCCCTGAACACTCAGGCTCCAAATTCCCCAACTATGCCCCGAGTTCTAGAATCCCCAACCAGTGGGTCAAGTGTCTCTTTATTGGCCTGGTCTTTTCCTGTTAGTATATTGACTTGTCAGAGTCGTACAGCACCCTTGGGTCTCACCAGTCTGTGCCGAATGTATTCCCAAACTAAACCAGTCCCGCCTAATTGCTCCTGGCCCATATCCCTCCAAAGGTTTTCTATTCATGGATCTATCCAAATAACTTCGAAATGTTGCCATTGTGCCCCCTTCCTCAGGAAGTTCATTTCACACGTGTGCCACCCTCTGAGTAAAATATTGGCCTCATGTCTTTTTTCAGTCTCTCTCCTCTCACGTTAAAAACGTGTCCCCTTATCTTGAAAGACACTTCCCATGAACCCTATCTATACTCATGATTTTATAAACTTGTATACGGTCGCCTCCCAACCTCCTACGCTCCAGTGAAAACAGTCCCAGCCTATCCAGCCTTTCCTTTATAAATCAAAACCTGGCAACGGTGTGGTAAATCTCTTCTGAACCCTGTCCAGCCTGATCATGTCCTTGCTGTAACCAGGTGACCAGAACTGGGCACAGTACTCCAGAGAGGCCTGACCAAGTCCTGTATGGCCTCAATGTGACATCCCAACCCCCATACTAGAAAGGTCTGAGCAATGGTGCACCCATGGGAGAGTGGTTCACAGGGGTGTGGGAAGGATGAGGAGTCGCAATATAAACAGCGGAAAAAAAAATTCCCAATTCCAGTGGGAATGCTAGAATGTAGTTACGGATGGTATGTTAGACAAGAAGGACCAGTTCAGAAAGCTGTTGGACTGCATTTTTAGGATGTTTAACTGTGTAAGTGATTGGCCTGAGGGTGAGGAAGTTACACTAACCCATGGACAGCCCTGGTCCAGCTGCTGACAGTGTCCGGTGCTCAGTTCTGGGCAGCTGTCTTCAGAAAGAAACTGTTGAAACCTCGAGTAGGGTGCAGAGGCTAGGTTTCTTAGAGAAAGTATGTTTTGGAGCTGACCAGAAACACGCGATTACAAAGAGGTATTGTGCAACGAGCTAGGATTGATTAATGATCTCCTCGTGATCGCATCCCTCAATCACAATATGATTGAACTTTGTTTTCTTTCTGGGGAGAGAAAGCAGTGAGTCCAAGCCTTTCCTGTGAAATTGAGGAGAAGGATGTTGGTGTGGGCATCAGAGCAGAGTTGGCTAAACTGAATTGGAAAATTAGATTGAAGGATAATAATTAAAATGAAATGCTGGAGAAACTCTGTAATCTGCTGATATCTTCGGAGAGAGAGAGAGACAGAGTTGACGATTTGAGTCTGAAATGACTCAAGATTTCCAACAAGATGAACTCGAAACGTTAACTCTTTTATCGCCACACAGATGCATTCAACCCTGCTCAAGTTCTCCAAGACTTTTTCAGATTGCATTTCTGATTTCCTACCTGCTGCTTTTAAGTAGGTGAAAGGGCAGATCGATAGTGTTATGGTGCCAGGTGTTTGAGGGCATGTACCAGAATACGTAGAATTCCAACATGTCGAAACATTGAGGGACATTTGATTTGATTTGATTTATTGTCACGTGTATCTAAGCAACAGGGGTTAAAGCTTTGTTTGCAAGTAGTACAGGTGGATCATACAGGTCATGGGCAGAAAAAACTTGGACAGGGAAAGGCATACAGGCTACACTGCACAGGATGTGCGCTCGGCAAGGCTGGCATTAACAAGGTTGACGTTAACATGGTCAGCATGAACCAGGTCGGCATTATTTGAAGTTAAGGAGTCCATTCCTGAAGAAGGGCTTATGCCCGAAATGTCGATTCTCCTCCTTTGATGCTGCCTGACCTGCTGCGCTTTTCCAGCAACACATTTTTAAGCTCTGATCCCCAGCATCTGCAGTCCCTTTGACCCAACAAGTCCATATCCACCCTCCAAAGAGTAACCCAGCCAGACGCATTCCCCTCCCCTGTTATCCTATATTTGCCCCTAATCAATGTGCATAGCCAACACATCCCTGAACA
>NW_025180701.1:0-2397 GCF_004010195.1 Chiloscyllium plagiosum | reverse complement strand
GGGGGAGGGGAGACATAGAGGTAGTTGTATAGAGCGTGAGTCTCCGGAGAGGTAAGGAGCGTGCGAATAAGGGGAGGAGAGAGTGCGATAGAGGCATTGATGTGTATCAGGGAGGTGGGACGGGGAGCGAGCCTGAAGGAGAAAGAGGGGATGGGAGACACCAGTAGATGTAGAGGTACAACGAGAACAAGGGGAAGGAAGAGAGAACGGGATTGAAGATAGTGAGAGTGGAAGAGTGGAACGGGAGCAAAATGAGAGGAGGAAAGAGGCAAGGAGTGGAAGGAGAGAATGGAAGGGAGAGAGGGAGAGAGAGGAAGAGTGGGGCTTGAAAAAGCGGTGGGAGGAGGGGTAGGAAAGAGAGGGAGCATGCTTGTGGGCAGACATAGTGAAGGGAAGAGAGTATGTGGAAGGGGAGAGTGAGAGGGGAAGAGACACAGTGAGGGAGGTAGTTGAGAAGTAGTGACGGTGGGTGGAAAGAAGAAGAGCAGATGAGAAAGGACAGAGAGAGAGAACTGGGAAGGGAGATTAGGAGGGTGGGTGGAAGCTGTAGCACAACCTCATGGTTCTGGAACGCCATCACTCAATTCATATAAGCTATCACACGGTATGCCTTCTTAACAACCATGTCAATCTGGGTGGTAACTTTCAAGGATCTGTGTACCTGGACACCGAGATCTCTCTGCTCATCTACACTACCACGAATCTTACCATTAGCACAGTTCTTTGATTCCGGTTACTTAGACCAAAGTGAATCACCTCACACTTGTTCGCATTATCCTCTATTTTATACCTCTCAGACCAACTCTGCAACTTATCTATGCCTCTTTGTAACCTACAACTTCCTTCGTCACTATCCACAACTCCACCGACCTTAGTGTCATCTGCAAATTTACTAACCCGCCCTTCTACGCCCTCAACCAGGTCGTTTATAAAAATGACGAACAGCAGTGGTCCCAATACTAACCCTTGTGGTACACCACCAGTAACTCGACTCCAGGATGATCATTTCCCATCAACCACCACCCCCTGTCTTCTTTCAGCAAGCCAATTACTGATCCAAACTGCTCTTCCACAATCCTATTCTTCCCCATTTTGTACAATAGCCTACTTTGTGGAACCTTAACGAACGCCTTGCTGAAATCCTTATACACCAGTTTACCGGTTTACTCTGATCTACCTGTTTGGTCACCTTCTCCAAGAACTCAATAAGGTTTGTGAGGCACAGCATACCTTTCACAAAACCGTGCTTACTATCCCTCATCAAATTATTCTTTTCAAATGATTACAATTCCTATCTCTTATAACCTTTCCCAACATTTTATCAACTACTGAAGTAAGGCTCACTGTTGTATCATTATCAGGGTTGTCTCTACTCCCCTTCTGGAACGGGGGAACCACATCTGATATCCTCCAGTCTTCTGGCACTATTTCTGAAACAATGATGATTTCAAGAGCAATGCCAGAGGCACAGCAATCTCCTCGCTGTCTACAAAGAGGTTCCGAGGAAACATCCCATCCGCCCCATTTTCACACTGTGCAGGATTTCTAATACCTCGCCCTTCTGAACTTCAATCCCCCTCAGTCTAGTAGCCTGTATCTCAGTATTCTTCTCGACAACATTGTCGTTTTCTAGAGTGAATACTTTCGAAAAACATTCATTTAGTGCTTTCCCCATCTCCTTTGACTCCACGCAAAACTTCCCACCACTATCCTTGATTGGTCCTAATCTTAACCTCATCATTCATTTATTCCTTTAATACCGATAGAAAGCCTTAGGGTTTACCCTTATCCTCTCCGCCAACAACTTCTCATACCTCCACCTGGCTCTTCTGAGCGCTCTCATCAGCCTTCTTCTTCCTCTTCACCAGAGTTTCCACTTCCTTTGTAAACCACGGCTCCCGCACTCTGCAGTTTCCTCCCTGTCTGACAGTTACATACTTATCGAGGACACGCAGGAGTTTTTCCTTGAATAAGCTCCACATTTCTAATGTGCCCATCCCCTGCTGTTTCCTTCCCCATCCAATGCTTCGTAAATCTTGCCTAATCGATCGTAATTGCCTTTCCCCCAGCTGTAACTCTTGCCCAGTGGTATACACCTATTCATTTCTATCTTCGAGGAGAAAGTGAGGACTGCAGATGATGGAGATCAGAGCTGAAAATGTGTTGCTGGAAAAGCGCAGGAAAAGCCTTCTTCAGGATTCCTGAAGATTGGCTTATGCCCGAAACGTCGATTCTCCTGTTCTTTGGATGCTGCCTGACCTGCTGCGCTTTTCCAACAACACTTTTTTCAGCGCTATTCATTTCTATCACCAAAGTAAACATAACAGAATTGTGATCGGTATCACTAAAGTGATTACCTACTTCCAAGTCTAATACTTGGCGGGGCTCATTACCCAG
>NW_025180700.1:0-2397 GCF_004010195.1 Chiloscyllium plagiosum | reverse complement strand
AGCTCAGCAAGCAAACCTACACCCTAAACTCTGACCAATAAAGGAAAGCATATGAAACGCCTTCTTCACTATCCTATCTACCTGCGACTCTACTTTCAAGGAGCTATGAACCTGCACTCCAAGGTCTCTTTATTCAGCAACATTCCCAAAATGCAATACCTCGCATTTATTTAAATTAAACTCCATCTGCCACTCCTCACCCCACTGGCCCATCTGATGAAGATCCCATTCTAATCTGAGGTAACCTTCTTCGCTGTACTATACCTCCAATTTTGGTGTCATCTGCAAACTTACTAACTGTACCTCTTATGCTCGCATCCAAATCATTTATATAAATGATGAAAAGTAGAGGGCCCAACACCGACCTTTGTGGCACTCCACTGGTCACAGGCCTCCAGTCTGACAAACAACTCTCCCCCGCCACCCTCTGTCATCTACCTTTGAGCCAGTTCTGTATCCAAATGGCTAGTTCTCCCTGTATTCTGTAAGATCTAACCTTGCTAACCAGTCTCCTGTGGGGAACCTTTGCAGACTACCACTGTATTATTCATTCTTGTGTCAGTTGCGTTGTTTCAGATTATAGTGGATGAAGGTACAGCAGCTGTGAATGTGATGGATGAACTAACATTTGTCTTCCAGAAGGAATGCCTTCATTCTGTTTTGAACAGATTGTGTTTTATAAGATTGTTGCAGAACACGGTTCTGACAATTTCTCTTTACTACCCTTTCTTGCTTGGAGTGAAATCCATTGACTATTGTTACAAACACACCACCTACTTTAATGCAGCTCACTTTAAAAAAAAATCTATTTGTTTAAATATTTTACATTTTTATATATCATAACTTCTTCATTCAGGGTTTCAGGTGAATGGGTATCATACTGAATAAGGTAAAAACAAGGACTGCAGATGCTGGAAACCAGATCATACTGAACAACATGGGATCTTAATTCGTAGACATTGGTAATAGCAAGCATGTGCTTTCATCCTGTTGCTGCAATGGACAAATAAAATATATTGTATTGTTGGATTTGATCAGTGCTCATTTTTATTTAAAAAAAACACTATTAATTCTCTTTAAATCTCTAGAGTCAAAAGAAAGCATTGGATTAAAGTCATAGAGATTTACAACAAAGAGAAAAGCTCTTTGTCCCTTTGGGAGTCTGTGCTAGCCAAAAGCAATCACCTAACTGTTCTCATCTCATATTTCAGCAGCTGGCTCATTGTCTTACATGTTTTAGCATTACAAGTGCACATGTAAATACGTTTAAAACTTTACAAGGTTTCTGCCTCTACCACCCATACAGGCAGCGATTTCCAGATTCCCACCACCTTCTGAGTGAAAAACATTTTCCTCATGTCCCCTCTAAACTTACTGTTTCTTAAATCTATACACCCTGGTATTTGATCCCTCCACAGAGGACAAAGGCTCCTTCCTGTTCTACGGCCTATGCTCCTCATGATTTTTTTACATCTCAATCATGTCCCCCCTCAGCCTTCTCTGCTCCAAGGAAATGTTCATCTATCTAATCTCCCTTTAGAACTGAAACCGTTCAAATCCATGCAACATCCCGGCAAGTCTCCTCTGCTCTCTGTACAGTGCAATCACATCCCATCTATAATGTGGATTCCAGAACTGCACACAATATTCTAGTTGTGGCTTAACCAACTTTTTATCCAATTCTAGGATAATCTCTCTGTTCTTAAACTTTATGCTTCGTCTAATATAGACACGGATCCCACATGTCCTTCTTTACCATTTTACACTGATCCCTGGGGAAAGTCATTGGAAAAATACTTCTCAAATATCACCCTCTGCTTTCTGCAGTCAGCCAATTATGGATCCAACGTCCTTAGATCAGTTAGGCTCTTACCTTCATAATCAGTTTCCATGCAGGACCTTCTCAAAAGCTTTGCTGAGGTCCAGGTAGACTACATTGAACACATTGCCCTCATATATACATTTGTTACCTCTTTGAAAATATCTATCAAGTTGGTCAGACATGACCTGCTCTAGCTGTTACTGATTAACCCCTAACTTTCCAAGTGCAACTTAACTCTGTCCCTCAGAATTAGCCAATAGTTTACTCACCAATAAGGCTAGACTGACTGGTCTGTATTTATTGGTTTATCCTTTCTCCCTTCTTAAAAGGAATATAAAGCAATAAGGAAGAAAACCAAATACTTTGAAATCCAGAATATGGCACTCATGATTTGCACAGTACCATAATCCAAACGGAACATGTAAAATTACCATTGCCTCATGTCAAATTGAAACTAACACAGGCAAGAGGGAAAATCCATGTCTCAGTGGTCACTATACATTTGTGCTGAAAATGTGTTGCTGGAAAAGCGCAGCAGGTCAGGCAGCTTGCAGGGAACAGGAGAATCGACGTTT
>NW_025180699.1:0-2397 GCF_004010195.1 Chiloscyllium plagiosum | reverse complement strand
ACCCTTCGGCGGTGATGCCATGCTAACCTTTTACCAGAGTGTAAGATCAAACTAACCTACATTCCCTTTATTTTACTATCATCCATATGCCTATCCAAGAGTCTATTAAATATCCCTAATGTATCTAATTTTACTAATACTATTGTCAGTGCATTCCAACCACCTACCATTCTCTATCCTCTTATCTATCCTCAATTCACCTTAAAATTACACCCCCTTGTAATAGCCATTTTTGCCACAGAAGGAAAAGTCTCTGACTATTCACTCTCTCTGTGCCTCTCATCATCTTGTTCACCTCTATAAAGTCTCCCCGTCCCCTTCTTCACTCCAGTAGGAAAGCCTGAGCTCCCTCAACCCTTCTTCAGAAGAAATGCTCTCCATTCCAAGCAGCATCCTGGTAAATCTCCTGTGTACGCTCTCTAAAACTTGCACATACTTCTTGTAAATAGGGGACCAGAACTGAACACAATATTCCAAGTGTGGTTTCACCAGGATGCTATAAAGATGCAGTAAAACCTCACGGCTCTTAAAATCGATCCCCTTGCTAAGGGAAGCCAACGCAACATATGCCTTTTTAACAACCCTATCAACATGTGTGGCAACCTGAGGGATCTATGGGTATGGACTCAATGATCTTTCTGTTCCTCCACACTGCCAAGCATTCTGCCTTTCACCCTGTATTCTGTATTCAAATTCGACCTTCCAGAATGAGTCACTTCACACTTCTCCAGATTGAAATCCATCTGCCACTTCCAGCCCAGCTCTGCGTTCTGTCAATGTCCCAATGCAACCTACAACAGCCCTCCACATTATCCACCACTCCACCAACCTTCGTGTGATTGGCAAACTTACTAACCCACTCTGCAACATCCACATCCAAGTCATTTATAAAAATCACAAACAGCAGAGTCCTAGAGCAGATTGCTACAGAACACCACTGGTCACTGAGCTCCTGGCTCAATATTGTCCATCTGCTGCCATACTCTGTCTTCTCTGGGCCATCCAATCCTGTATCCGAACAGACAGATTTCCCTGTTTCCCATGTCTCCTCATTTTCTGAATGAGCCACCAACGTATTCTGTCATATCCTCAAATAATTCAATAAGGTTTGTGAGGCATGGACTGTTACTCATAAACTCATGCTGACTGTCTCTAATTTAACTATGGTTTACCAAGGAGTCATAAATCCTGTCTCTGAGAGTCCTCTCCAATCATCTGCACACCACAGACAAAAGACTAAATCTGTAAATCCCAGGATTCTAACTCCGTAACATCGCCCGGATTCGACAAATCTCCCCTCCTCTGCCACGTTCCCCAGAATGGCACTGGAGTGTGGCGAGGGTTACAGAGGTTGAGAGGGATAACAGTGCGAGAAGGATTTTGCAGACATTAGGAGGTTTGCTGTGCCAAAAGGAGGCTTCAGTAATTGTGAGGTTTCATGGTGATGAAGGGATTTGAGGAGGGAGGGAGGGAGGATTGTAAGGAAATGAGGTGTTTCACAGTTCAGATGTTTTGTTAGGATTGCAGGAGGTTACTGAGTTGGAATGGGTTTAAGCAGTGGAGGATTTAACATAAACATCGAGGGGTTGCAATGACAGGAAGAGGATTAAGGAAGCTGGAGAGTATGGGGTCTGAACGAGCTAACACAAATGGGAAGATTTGTCAGAGATGGAGGTGTTTACAGAGACAGCAATGGCCTGATCTGGAGCAGAGCACCCAGATTGGGAGGGGTGTGGGGACTGGAGGTGGTTTCACATGGAGAGAGGACCATAGACCCACAGGAGGTTACAGAAATATACAGAACTATAGGGCTGACAGGGGTTCATGGGATTGGGAATGTTGGGAGGGATGGTGAAGTATACAGAGATAAGGATGTTTGTAGGACAGCGCTGGATTACACCGACAGGGAATGTTTTAGGGAGCTAAGCAGATTACAGAGATAAAGATGTTTGTATCTGCTGGAGGAAAAAAACAGAGATATGGAGGGAAGTCGTGATTTAAGATGTTTATAGATATAGGAAGTCTGCGGTTCTTGGGGTTATTTAAACATGGAGGCTATGGAATATGTATTCTTTCTTCAGAGATTGGAGTAGCACGTTTGGTTGGACACAGTTTCACAGATAAGGGAGCATTGCATAAACCGGAGGAAGTTCCTGCTGTAGGGAGGGTTCTAGTGGAGAGTGATGTTTACACAGATAGGAGTGTAAGAGCTGGCGAAGGTTAAGCAGATGAGTAAATGTTTGGAGATATAGGGGGAGCTTACATTGTCAGGGTGGGTGATAGTGACGGGAGGATGTTACACAGTTAATGAGTCTTGTAGGAGCAGGACCGGGAGAGACACAGGCAATGGAGTGGGTTCTACAGGTCGGGGGTGTTGCAGGGACCTGAGAGGATAAC
>NW_025180698.1:0-2397 GCF_004010195.1 Chiloscyllium plagiosum | reverse complement strand
GACAGACAGTGCATGGTGGTCAAGTCATTTACTTATAATCGAGCGGCACAGAATAATAATCTTTTGGTGTCTCCTGAAGGAAGTTGATGAAAGGCAAATGAAATTATCACCATTAGTTTTAAACAGAAGCATATCTGTTTTCCTCATGTCTTCTAGAGAAGGCAATGGGTTTTCCTTTCATGTTCAGGTCTCTGTGTGACTGCAAACCCACAGCAATGTGGTTCACTCTTTATTATCCTGTGCAATAGCTGAATCAGCCACTCAGTTCAAGATCAGCATTGTGGGTGGCACGGTGGCATGTGGCAGGCACGGTGGCACTGCGGTTAGCACTGCTGCCTCATAGTGCCAGAGACCCGGGTTCAATTCCCGCCTCAGGCGACTGTGTGGAGATTGCACGTTCTCCCCGCGTCAGCGTGGGTTTCCTCCGGGTGCTTTCTGATTGAATCTCCCTCTGAAGTGATATACATCTCCATCGATACCTCTGGTGATGACTGACGCACAGATGTAAGAAACTTCAAAATTCCAGAGAGAATTCAAAATGCAGAGAAAAGGAATGGCTTTTTATACCACAGGAAAGAAGCTGAGACAGCTTAGTGAGGGAACAGAATTATTGTGATCAACCCTAGAGTGTTGTTGAGATAGTATTTGGAGTATTGTGCACAGATTTTCTTTCCTTTATAAGGAATAATCCTCTTGGCAGAAAGAGTGTAAAGGAGTTTCACCAGACTAATTGTTGGGATGATTGTACCATCGGGAGTGCATGAGGATTAATCTGTTGCGCTTTGAAGAAATAAGAGGTGATTACATTGAAACTTAAGGTGATGGACAGTCACTCATTATATTCCGAACAGAACTAATACGGTGATGAATTCCATGTTTTTTTAAATTGATTGACATGATGCTCGGTGGCTTAAAAGACTCTGAGAACATTCCTCTCAGTCCACACCACTCCCCATTTCGATTGAGAGAGAGAGACAGTCATAACTAAACTCTTCCAACATTAATATAGTGCATTTGGTGTGTGATCATACATAGAACTTCACGTTATCCACCATCGCGACAGGAGCCGAAGTACCTTCATTGTAAAACAGTTAACTATTCCCACCAGCTTCTGAGCCCCACGGTGAACATGGGTCTGTCTTCTTGGAGATGGAATATGCCTCCTTGAGGCTTGGCACAAAACATTTGGCTTCCTTCCTCACTGCCAACAAAACATGTTAAAGGCAATGGAGTCACGAAGAACATTGTGAGCAGTCGATGAGTGCAAATCTGCTCCATTCGTTTTCCAGGTTGGAGCATCAATGACACCCTCCTATTCCTGTGTAAGTGTCTCGAGGGGTGAATGGTCTCCTCCCGGTTCCATAGAACAGGTTAGGGGTCTTACTGATCTCTGCCTGTTCCTGTTTAACAGCTCAATGTACTGACCAGACGCCTCCTCTTCCTGTGGAACAGGTAGGAGGATTGAATGGTCTGTCCCTCTTCTTGTTCAGTCATTTCAATGGGCTGAACAGTTTCCACATATCTGCGTGTAACCAGCTTGAGGTGCTGACTGAGCTCCTCTTTTAACTGTGGAAATGTGCCGTGCCTGGCCGTTCTGTTACATGAATGTTACTGACACTTTAACAGCACAAATATGAATGTTGTTTGGGTCTTGCTGAATATAGACACAGACCGCTTCAGGAGCTGAGTGGGGAAAAAATGTTCGGAATATTGTGTGATCTTCAATGATCACTCCGCTTCTGATCTTGGGATAGATGGGGGGGCGCCGGGCATGGGACACATAGACGTTGACGAAGGAGCTGAAGATGTTTGTGCTGAGGAAGTTAATCTGAGGATCTCCTGAAGAGATGTCCCGGGACTGAGAGGATTGTCGGCCACCGACCACAAACATCTTCCTTCGTGCTCTGAAAGACCCCAAACAGTGAGGAGGTGAGACCTGATTCTCTTTAAGCTCAAATAAGTAGATGGTCCCGATGATATCCTCAGTCAACTACTGCCTTGCTATCAAGGCCATTCAGTCTTTCCTGAGCCCCTGTGTTCACCTCTTGTTCATATCAATAGGTGACGGTGTATGTGTAGAGAGTGTTTTCCTCTCACAGATGATAATCAATGTCAGGAATTATCTGGACTAGAGAGTTAGGGGAGCTACATCACTGAAAGTATTTAAAGATGTGGTACATGAATCTTTGACTTGTCAGAGAGCGGAGGAGTGTGAATAACTGGGCATTAAGGAGGAGTTAATGCTAACAGTAGATCAGCTATGATCGTAGACAATGGCTTGATCGCCCGAATTACGTATTCCTGTTCCTTATGTTTTCATTTTCTGTAATTTCAAAGTAAACAGCTGTAATTTTCCTGGACGTATTGTATTTGTATGTTGTAATCAGAGAGAGCAAA
>NW_025180697.1:0-2397 GCF_004010195.1 Chiloscyllium plagiosum | reverse complement strand
TATGCCTATCCAATGCCCGCTTAAATGCCCATACCTGAAGCCCTCCCTTCTACACCAGCCTTGCAGACACGTGTTCAACTGCACTTTCTCCCTATTCCTTGCCTCACTGTCACGTAGCACCGACAACAACTCAGAGATGACGACTCTGTTCGTCCTAGCTTTTAGATTCCAGCCTAACTCCTTGAGCTCCTGAATGACCTCCCCACCCCTCTTCCTACCTATGTCGTTGGTGCCAATGTGCACCACGACTTCTGGCTGCACACCATCCCCCTTAAGGATTCTGAAGACATGATCCGAGACGTCTCGAACCCTGGCAACCTGGAATCCACAAACCAACCGAGAGTCTCGCCCATGTCCACAGAACCGCCTGTCTGCCCATCTAACTATAGAGTCTCCTATAACTAGCGCTCTCCTCCTCTCCCCTTTCCCTTCTGGGCCTCAGAGCCGGACCTCCTGCCAGAGACCCGGTCACTGCAGCTTACCCATGCTCCCCCGTCCCCCCCAACAGTATCCAAAGCGGTATACTTATTGTTAAGGGGAACGACCACAGGGGATCCATGCACTGCCTGCTTCCTCGCCTTCCCACCTCTAACTGTTACCCAGCTACCTCTGTTCCGTGGCATAACTATGTCCCTGTAGCGTCGATCTATCATCCTGTCAAATAATCCTCAGTTCATCCAACTCCAGCTCTAGTTCCCTAACGCGGTCTGTGAGGAGCTGGAGCTGGCTGCACTTCCTGCAGGTGAAGTCAGCAGGAGCATCGGTGGTCAACCCTTATCTCAAATATCCTGCAGGAGGAGCATTCCACTGCCTGCGCTGCCATAACTCTACACCCGTAGATGTTCAAAGTTTGTGAGAAAATTTGTAGCTCGGGTGCTCGGTGTTGTGGTTCTGTTCGCCGAGCTGGGAATTTATGTTTCAAATTTTCCGTCCCCTGTCTTGGTGACATCCTCAGTGCTTGGTAGCCTCCTGTGAAGCGCTTCTGTGATGTTTCCTCCGGTATTTATAGTGATTTATACCTGCCGCTTCCGGTTGTCAGTTCCGGCTGTCCGCTGCAATGGCCAGTATATTGGGTCCAGGTCGATGTGCTTATTGATTGAATCTGTGGATGAGTGCCATGCCTCTAGGAATTCCCTGGCTGTTCTCTGTTTTGCTTGTCCTATAATAGTAGTGTTGTCCCAGTCGAATTCATGTTGCTCGTCATCTGCGTGTATGGCTACTAAGGATAGCTGGTCGTGTCGTTTCGTGGCTAGTTGATGTTCGTGGATGTGGATCGTTAGCTGTCTTCCTGTTTGTCCTATGTAGTTTTTTGTGCCGTCCTTGCATAGGATTTTGTACACTTCGTGTACACATAGGACAAAGTAGGAAGATAGCTAACGATCCGCATCCATGAACACCAACTCATCACGAAACGACATGACCAGTTATCCTTAGTAGCCACACACACAGATGACAAGCGACATGAATTCGACTGGGACAACACTACTATTATAGGACAAGCCAAACAGAGAACAGCCAGGGAATTCCTAGAGGAATGGTACTCATCCACAGATTCAATCAATAAGCACATTGACCTCTACCCAATATACCGACCACTGCAACCGAGAGCTGGAACTGACAACCGGAAGCTTCAGATTCAAACCACTATAAATGCCGGAGGATACATCACAGAAGCGCTTCACAGGAGGCTCCCAAACACAGGATGTCAACTAGACAGGGGACGAAACGTCTGAAACACAAATTCCCAGCTCGACGAACAAAACCACAATAACTCCAAACGTAGTGTCCAAAACAAGAACACCAAGTAGCTTACCTGTTCAGCCGACTGAGGAGGAGGGAGGGTGGGAGACACTACACGTGTAGTGTCTCGGGTTCCTTCTCCACTCAAACTTCTTACGTTCCCAGAAGCCTCTGTTGACGACTTCCGGGTTCCCGCTCCGAGTTGAAAAAACACACACTGCGAAAAGAAAAACGTTAATTTAAACTGGTTTCCGCTTACCTTCCGGTTCCCTTCTCGGGTGCGCCCGCTGTAGTACTGAGATATGCGATAAACTCTTCATTGGTGTCTGAAATGGCCATGTAAGACATTCAATTGGATAAAACTGCTCTGAGGTCTTAAAGATCAAAACTGGACTGAACACGCAGCTCCAGACTCGGTAGCGGAAAAGGAAATGGGAAACTCAGTCTTGTCGATCCTTCAGAGAAGAAAGCTGAAAATGTGTTCCTGGAAAAACGCAGCAAGTCAGGCAGCATCCAAGGAGCAGGAGAATCAACGTTTCTCCTGAGAATCATGAGCCCTTCTTCAGGATTGAGGTAAATATGCCAAGCAGGCTAAGATAAAAGGTAGGGAGAAAGGTCTGGGGGGAGGGGCGTTGCAAATGCGATAGGTGGAAGGAG
>NW_025180696.1:0-2397 GCF_004010195.1 Chiloscyllium plagiosum | reverse complement strand
GAGGGGATAATTACCCAGTGTGATGAGGGGATATTTACCCATTGTGATTAGGGGATATTTACCCAGTGTGATTTGGTGATATTTACTCAGGGGTATATTTATCCAGTGTGATGATGGGATATATACTCATCGTGATGATGGGATATATACTCATCGTGATTATGGGACATTTACCCAGTGTGATTACGGGATATTTACCCAGTGTGATGAGGGGATACTTACCCAGTGTGGTGAGGGCATATTTACTCAGTTTGATGAGGGGATATTTACCGAGTGGTATTAGGGGATATTTATCCAGTGTGATTAGGGGATATTTATCCAGTGTGATTAGGGGACATTTACTCTGTGGGATGAGGGGATATTTACCCAGTGTGATTTGGGGATATTTACCCAGTGTAATTAGGGGATATTTACTAAATGGGATTAGGGGATATTTCCCAGTGTGATTTGGGGATATTTACCCAGTTCGATTGCGGGATATTTACCCAGTGTGATTAGGGGATATTTACCCAGTTCAATTGCGGGATATTTACCAAGTGTGATTAGGGGATATTTACCCAGTTCGATTGCAGGATATTTACCCAGTGTGATTAGGGGATATTTATCCAGTTTGATGAGTGGATATTTACTCACTGTGAATAGGGGATGTTTATCCAGTGTGATTATGATATTTACTCACTGTGAATAGGGGATGTTTATCCAGTGTGATTATGATATTTACTCAGTGGCAATAGGGGATATTTACTCAGTGTGATTCAGGGATGTTTACCCAGCTTGATTATGGGATATATTTACCCAGTGTGATTATGGGATATTTACCCAGTGTGATTCAGGGATGTTTACTCAGTGTGATTAGGGGACATTTACCCAATGTGATTATGGGATATTTACCCAGCTTGATTATGGGATATATTCACAGCGTGATTATGGGATATTTACTCAGTGTGATTAGGGAATATTAACCCAGTGTGATTAGGGGATTTTTATGCAATGTGATTTTGGGATATTTACCCAGTGGGATTAGGGGATATTTACCCAGTGTGATTAGTGGATATTTACCCATTGTGATTAGGGATATTTACCCAGTGTGATGAGGGGATAATTACCCAGCGTGATTAAGGGATATTTCCCCAGTGTGATTAGGGGATATTTCCTCAGTTTGAGGAGGAGATATTTACCCAGTGTGATTATGGGATATTTACCCAGTGTGATTATGGGATATTTACCCAGTGTGATTAGGGATATTTACCCAGTGTGATAAGGGGATATTTACCCAGTGTGATTTGGGAATATTTACCCAGTGTGATTAGCGATATTTACTGTGTGATTTTGGGATATTTTCCCAGTGTGATCAGGGAAATTTACCCAGTGTGTTGAGGGGATATTTACTCAGCGTGATTAAGGGATATTTACCCAGTGTGATTACGGGATATTTACCCAGTGTGCTGAGGTGATATTTACCCAGTGTGATTTGGGGATATTTACTCAGTGTGATTATTGGATA
This sequence comes from Chiloscyllium plagiosum, assembly GCF_004010195.1. Taxonomy (NCBI): domain Eukaryota; kingdom Metazoa; phylum Chordata; class Chondrichthyes; order Orectolobiformes; family Hemiscylliidae; genus Chiloscyllium; species Chiloscyllium plagiosum. Next base: position 893 of record NW_025180696.1, on the reverse strand, counting down.
TTTACCAAGCGAGATTAGCAATATTTACCCAGTGTTATTAGGGGATATTTATCCAGTGTGATGAGAGGATACTTACCCAGCGTGATTAAGGGATGTTTACCCAGTCTGATTAAGGGATATTTACCCAGTGTGATAATGGGATATTTACCCAGTGTGGTTAGGGAAATTTACCCAGTGTGATGAGGGGATAATTACCCAGTGTGATGAGGGGATAATTACCCAGTGTGATGAGGGGATAATTACCCAGTGTGATTACGGGATATTTACCCAGTGTGATTCGGGTTCATTTACCCAGTGTGATGAGGGGATATTTACCCAGTGGGATTAGGGGATATTTACCCAGTGAGATTCGGGGATATATACACAGTGTGATTAGGTGGTATTTACCCAGTGTGATTAGGTGGTATTTACCCAGTGTGATTCGGGGATATATACTCAGTGTGATTAGGGGATACTTACCCAGTGTGATTAGGGGATACTTACCCAGTGTGATTAGGGGATACTTACCCAGTGGGATTAGGGGATATTTACCCAGTGGGATTAGGGGATATTTACCCAGTGGGATTAGGGGATATTTACCCAGTACGATTACCGGATTTTCACTTGGTGGGATTCGGGGATATTTACCCAGTGTGATTGGGGAATGTTTATCCAGTCTGATTATGGGATACAAACTCAGTGGGATTAGGGAATACTTACCCAGTGTTGAGGGGATACTTACCCAGTGTGATGAGGGGATACTTACCCAGTGTGATGAGGGGATACTTACCCAGTTTGATTAGGGGATATTTACCGAGTGGGATTAGGGGATATTTACCGAGTGGGATTAGGGGATATTTATCCAGTGTGATTAGGGGATATATCCAGTGTGATTAGGGGACATTTACTCTGTG
>NW_025180695.1:0-2397 GCF_004010195.1 Chiloscyllium plagiosum | reverse complement strand
GAGGGAGTGGGCACTGTCGGAGGGTCAGTGCTGTTGGAGCGGTCACTGTCGGATGGTCAGTGCTGAAGAAGTGGGCACTGTCGGAGGGTCAGTGCTGAGGGAGTGCCGCACTGTCGGAGGGTCAGCACTGAAGGAGCGGGCACTGTCGCAGGGTCAGTGCTGGGGGAGCGGGCACTGTCGGAGGGTCAGTGCTGAGGGAGTGGGCACTGTCAGAGGGTCAGTGCTGTGGGAGTGGGCACTGTCAGAGGGTCAGGGCTGAGGGAGCACTGAGGGAGTGGGCACTGTCAGAGGGACAGTACTGAGAGAGCAGGCACTGTCGGAGGGTCAGTGCTGAGGGAGCGGGCACTGTCGCAGGGTCAGTGCTGAGGGAGTGGGCACTGTCGGACGGTCATTACTGAGGAAGTGGACACTGTCGGAGGGTCAGCGCTGAGGGAGCGGGCATTGTCGGAGGGTCAGTGCTGAGGGAGTGGGCACTGTCGGAGGGTCAGTGCTGTTGGAGCGGTCACTGTCGGATGGTCAGTGCTGAAGAAGTGGGCACTGTCGGAGGGTCAGTGCTGAGGGAGTGCCGCACTGTCGGAGGGTCAGCACTGAGGGAGTGGGCACTGTCGGAGGGTCAGTGCTGAGGGAGCGGGCACTGTCGGAGGGTCAGTGCTGAGGGAGCGGGCACTGTCGCAGGGTCAGTGCTGAGGGAGTGGGCACTGTCGGACGGTCATTACTGAGGAAGTGGACACTGTCGGAGGGTCAGCACTGAGGGAGCGGGCATTGTCGGTGGGTCAGTGCTGAGGGAGTGGGCACTGTCGGAGGATCAGTGCCGAGAGAGCGGGCACTGACGGATGGTCAACGCTGAGGGAGTGGGCACTGTCGGAGGGTCAGTGCTGAGGGAGCGAGCACTGTCGGAGGGTCAGTGCTGAGGGAGGGGGCACTGTCGGAGGGTCAGAACTGAGGGGGCGGGCACTGTCTGAGGGTCAGTGCTGAGGGAGCGGGTACTGTTGGAGGGTCAGTGCTGAGGGAGTGGGCACTGTCGGATGGTCAGCGCTGAGGGAGCAGACTCTGTCCGAGGGTCAGTGCTGAGAGAGCGGGCACTGTCTGAGGGTCAGTGCTGAGGGAGCGGGCACTGTCGGATGGTCAGCGCTGAGGGAGCAGACTCTGTCCGAGGGTCAGTGCTGAGAGAGCGGACACTGTCAGAGGGTCAGTGCTGAGGGAGTGGGCACTGTCAGAGGGTTAGCCATGAGGGAGTCGGGGCTGTCGGAGGGTCAGTGCTGAGGGAGTGCCGCACTGTCGGAGGGTCAGCACTGAAGGAGCGGGCACTGTCGCAGGGTCAGTGCTGGGGGAGCGGGCACTGTCGGATGGTCAGTGCTGAGGAAGCGGGCACTGTCGGAGGGTCAGTGCTGAGGGAGTGGGCACTGTCAGAGGGTCAGGGCTGAGGGAGCACTGAGGGAGTGGGCACTGTCGGAGGGTCAGTGCTGAGGGAGCGGGTACTGACGGATGGCCAACGCTGAGGGAGCCGGCCCTGTCCGAGGGTCAGTGCTGAGGGAGCGGGCACTGTCGGAGGGTCAGTGCTGAGGGAGTGGGCACTGTCTAGGGTCAGTGCTGTGGGAGTGGGCACTGTCAGAGGGTCAGGGCTGAGGGAGCACTGAGGGAGTGTGCACTGTCAGAGGGACAGTACTGAGAGAGCAGGCACTGTCGGAGGGTCAGTGCTGAGGGAGTGGGCACTGATTCCTGTAAAATTCCATTTGAGTCACTGATGTCCCTTGGAAAAGAGAAATCTGCCATCCTTCCGCAGTCTGGCTCACATGTGACTCACCACACACAGCGATGTGGCTGAGTCTTAAATGCCCCCTGAAATGGCAGAACGGAACACTGAATCCAGGGGTATCTAGAAATGTCCAACATCCCATGATAGAATAAAGAATGGTTGCCCTAGTTACACAGACCAACCTGGAGATGCTGTAAGTCATCCTCCTGAATGTTGTGTGTTAAGTTATACACCTGAAACAAAGCAGAGAGAGTTGATGGCAAAATGAAAGATTCCAGGACAAGGTGAAAAGAGGCGATCAAATTGACTGAGCGACTTTGGAAGCAGAAAGCATTGGTGCTTTTTAGACAAGAGGATCATCGTGATAGACAAGCCAGGGGTCTGTGTTGACTCCACTGCTCTATTCAATAAATACTAATGACAAGGTGGCTCAGTGGTTAGCGCTGCTGCCTGACAGCTCCGGAGTACTGGGTTCGATCCCACCCTCGGGCGACTGTCTCTACAGAGTTTGCACATTCTCCCTGTGTCTGCGTGGGTTTCCTCCGGGTGCTCCGGTTTCCTGCCATAATCCAAAGATGTGCAGTTCAGGGTGGATTGGCCGTGGGAAATTGTCCCCGTAGTGCCCAGGGATGTACAGGTTA
>NW_025180694.1:0-2397 GCF_004010195.1 Chiloscyllium plagiosum | reverse complement strand
GTTTCAATGCCTGTCGCTGACTGAGGTTCAATCCCTGTCACTGACTGAGGTTCGATCCCTGTCACTGGCTGAGATTCAATCCCTGTCACTGATTGTGGTTCAATGCCTGTCATTGGCTGAGATTCACTTCCTGTCACAGACCTAGGTTCAATCCCTGTCACTGACGGAGGATCAATACCTGTCACTGACAGAGGGTGAATCCCTGTCACTGACTTAGGTTCAATTCCTGTCACTGACTGAGTCTCAATCCCTGTCACAGACTGAGGTTCAATCGCTGTCACTAACTGAGATTCAATCCCTGTCACTGACTGAGATTCAATCCCTGACACTGTCTGAGGGTCAATCCCCAGTCACTGACTGAGATTCAATTGCTGTCACTAACTGAAAATCAATCCCTGTCACCGAGTGATTCTCAATCCCTGTCACTGACTGAGATTCAATCCCTGTCACTGACTGAGGTTCAATCCCTCTCACTGGCTGAGATTCACTTCCTGTCACTGACTGAGGTTCAATCCGTGTCACTGACTGAGGTTCAATCCCTGTCACTTACTGAGGCTCAATCCCTGTAACAGACTGTGGCTCAATCCCTGTCGCTGACTGAGATTCAATCCCTGTCACTAAATGAGATTCAATCCCTGTCACAGACTGAGATTCAATCCCTGTCACTGACTGAGGGTCAATACCAGTCACTGATTGAGGTTCAATCCTTTTTACTGATGGAGGTCAATCCCTGTCTCTGACTGAGATTCAATCCCTGTCACTGACTGAGTTTCAATCCCTGTCACAGACTGAGATTCAATCCCTGTCACTGACTGATGGTCAATACCGGTCACTGACTAATGTTCAATCCCTGTCATTGATTGAGTTTCAATCCCTGTCACATACTGAAATTCAATCCCTGTCACTGTCTGAGATTCAATCCCTGTCACTGACTAAGGTTCAATACCTGTCACTGACTGAGAACCAATCCCATTTAACTAACTGAGATTCAATCCCTGTCACTGACTGAAGTTCAATCCCTGTCACTGTCTGAGATTCAATCCCTATCGCAGACTGAGTTCAAACCCTGTTACTGATTCAGGCTCAATCCCTGTCACTGACTGCGATTCATCCCTGTCACAGACTGAGATTGAATCCCTGTCACTGATGAGGTTCAATCCCTGTCACAGACTGAGATTCAATCCCTGTCACTTACTGAGATTCAATCCCTGTCACTTACTGAGATTCAACTCCTGTCACTGAATGAGATTCAATCCTTGTCACTGACTGTGGTTCAATTCCTGTCACTGATTGAGATTCAATCCCTGTCACTGACTGAGGCTGACTCCCTGTCACTGATTGAGATTCAATCCCTGTTACTGACTGAGGTTCAATCCCGGTCACGGATTGAGATTCAATCCCTGACACTGACTGAGATTCAATTCCTGTCACTGACTGCGGGTCAATCCCTGTCACTGACTGTGGTTCAATGCCTGTCACTGACTGAGATTCACTGACAGGCATTGAGCCTCAATCAGTAACAGGGATTGAAACTCCATCAGTGACAGGGATTGAGCCTCAGTCAGTGACAGAGATTGAAATCAGTCAGTGACATGTATTGAACCTCAGTCAGTGAGAGGGATTGAACCTCAGTCTGTGACAGGGATTGAATCTCAGCCAGTGACAGGGATTGAATCTCAGTCAGTGACAGGGATTGAATCTCAGCCAGTGACAGGGATTGAACCTTAATCAGTGACGGGGATTGAATCTCAGTCAGTGTCAGGGATTGAATCTCAGTCAGTGACAGGAATTGAATCGCTTTCAGTGACAGGGATTTTACCTCAGTCCGTGACAGGGATTGAACCGCAGTCTGGGACAGGAATTTCATCTCAGTCAGTGACAGGCATTTAATCTTAGTCAGTGACAGGAATTGAATCTCAGTCAGTGACAGGATTTGAATCACAGTATGTGGCAGGGATTGACCATCAGTTAGTGACAGGGATTGAAATTAAGTCTGTGACAGTGATTGAACCTCAGTCTGTGACAGGGATTGAATCTCAGTCAGTGACAGGGATTGACCCTCAGTCAGTGACAGGGATTGACCCTCAGTCAGTGACTTGGATTGAATCTCAGTCAGTGACAGGAATAGAAGCTCAATCAGTGACAGGGATTGACTCTCAATCAGTTACAGGGATTGAATCTCAATCAGTGACAGGGATTGAATCTCAGTCAGTGACAGGGATTGAATCTCAGTCAGTGACAGGGATTGAATCTCAGTTATTGACAGGGATTGAATCTCAGTCAGTGACGGGGATTGAATCTCAGTTATTGACAGGGATTGAATCTCAGTCAGTGACAGAGTTTGACCCTCAATTAGTAACAGGGATTGAATCTCAGTCAGTGACAGGAATTGTATCT
>NW_025180693.1:0-2397 GCF_004010195.1 Chiloscyllium plagiosum | reverse complement strand
AAAGTGGCCAGAAAAGAATTACAAGCATGTTGCGAGGGTTGGAGGATTTGAGCTATAGGGAGAGGCTGAATACACTGTTTCCCTGGAGCGTCAGAGGCTGATGGATGACCTTATAGAGGTTTATAAAATCAGTAGGGGCATAGATAGGGTAAATACACAGGTCTTTTCCCTGTGGTGGGGAGGAGGCATGATGGGGTATGGGAGACATACGGGGGAGACCGAGAGCGGAGGGTGACGTTATTTTGTAGATCTACAACATAACTCTGTTCCTGTTTTCTCCCTATCCCCTTCAATCCTTCTGAAGGGATCAGAACAAGTGCACAGGCCCTGGAAAGAAGAGCTTCAGGGTGATCAGGTGCTGAAGGTTGCATTTGGGACACTGACCTTTATTGGTCTGTGCACTTCTCAATAAATGGACCTGGGTTCAATTCCACTGTCCTGGATTCATGTCTGTGGCCACAGACACGCCTGTCTCTGACCCTGACTAGTGGATCCCCTGTCACTACAGCTCTGCCATTCTCCTTCCTCCAGTTCTGTGTAGCGGAGCTATCTGTGGGGTCATGAATCTGGCTGTTGCTGATTTTCCATGGGAGTCCACTCCACTTGTTCCCCCCGTTATAGAATCCCAAGCGGTGCACAATATCTGTTTGAGAAGGGGAATGATCACTGGGGTGTCCTGCACTTTCTTCCTGAGCCTTTTACTTGATCTGATGGTCACCCATTCCCTTTCTGCCTGTGTAACCCTCACCTGCAGTATGACGAACTCACTAAACGTGCTCTCCATAACATTCTTAGTATCGCAGATTCTCACAGTGAGTCCACTCTCAGCTCAAGGTCTGAAAAGCAGTTTCCCAGTAGCTGCAAATGGACACACTTCCTGCACACACAGCCATCAGGGAGACTGGAAGCGTCCCTTATTTCCCAAATTGTACAACAGGAGCATACCACAAGTCTGAGGGCTCCTGTCACAATGTCTCTCTAGTTTCAGCTAGTTACTTTCATTAAGAGAATTTAAATGAGCAAGCAACCTTTCTTCATTTCAAACATTTCCATTATAATCTAAAGGCCCGATCTTTACTTAAGCTGACATTTTATACTTTTAAAAACTTAAAATAAAACTCAGCAGGTTTCACTTACAAACTGGCTGTTCCCATTGGGACCATGTGAATTTCTGAATGGCCTGAAATAAAACTGAAGCTGAGGTTCACCTTCTCCCTTGTCTCCCCTCCCTCTGTTTACATCCAACTCCAAAACACTCTCATTGAGCTAAGCAGCCGTCGCAGTGCAGCCCTGTCATTTTCATTGTCTGCTCACACCTACATTTCCCTCAGCCTCCTATACTGTTCCAGTGCATCTCAATGGGAGCTCAGGGACAGCACCTCATCTTTCAATTCAGCCCTTTGTAACCCCTGAGTCAACATGGACTTCAGCAGTTTCTGAATGAACAGACAGTTGTCAGAATCTGGAACATTCCACCTGAAATGGTGCTGGAATTTGAGTCCATAAGGAATTTTAATCTCAGCTGCAGAGCACAAACCCCAAGGGTGATCCAACCACTAATTTGAACATCTTTCTAATTTTTGCTTAAAATAATAGATACTTTCCCACAGAAAGAACAGACACACCTTTCTCCTTCCACAGTTAAATGTCAATGGTATTCAGATCCTGATGACCCGCTGACGATAGAAAATTGCTTTTGAGATGCCTGTCTCAATTATACTCAATTAATATTCTATAAAATGAATTCAAAAAACAAAACTCACAGTCAATGCAAGACTCCTCTTGAAATCACCCCGCCCCCACCCAGGAAGAGGACATATCCATGTGCCTCGCTGTACCTTGCCCCCAATAAAGATGGTGGCCATAACCCAGGACCCATCATCGCCTGAGGGCCACAGCCATTTTCCCATTTGCTGTAAACGTGGGACTCAGTTTCTAATTCAGGCCTAACTACCTGTACAGAGTGTAATTAAACCCTCCCAGTCTAAACTGAATCCAACTCCCCTTTCCAATTTCCTCCTCCTGCACACACCAAGGGTCATTCTCGATCCAGTGACCCTTCCTCAGAACCGATGGCAGCTGGGAAAATTAGAATCCCTACAGTGTGGTAACAGGCCATTCGACCTAACAAGTCCACACCCACCCTCTGAAGAGTTTCTCAACCAAACTCATTCCCTGACCCTATTATTCTACATTTCTCCTGAATAATGCACCTAACCTATACATCCCTGAGCACGACGGGAAATTTAGCTTGGCCAATTCACCGAACCTGCATATCTTTGGACTGCAGGAGATAGGGTTTAAAGGGTAAATAATAGTTGGGGACAGAGCCCAAAGAGAGACAGGAACCTTTGGAAAGACAAAGGAGTGGATAGCAATCTGGCTGGGAGGGTGCAT
>NW_025180692.1:0-2397 GCF_004010195.1 Chiloscyllium plagiosum | reverse complement strand
CAGTTGGGCTCTATCCCGGCGACCCCGAGTTTCTTCGACAAATTCCCGGAGTTCCTCGAGGGGGGATGAGGGGGAGATCGGTGGGGGGCACCCGGGACTCAAAAAGGTCACTGCAGACGGAGTCCGCCTCGTCCCCGGTGTCCGCCACCGATCCCGAACCCTCCTCCGGGAGGTCACCCTCGGTCACCGACCCCTCCCCCACCGAGAGGATGGGGGCTGGTCCGGCGCCGCCAACCGGCCTCAAACCCCCGGCGACCCCACCCCCAGGGTCACCGGCGGTACCTTCCTTGGCGCACCCCTTCCCGGAACGCCCTGAGTTCGGGTCGTCGGGCGGCAGAGGCTCGGGGCCCCGCTCCTCTCCTGGCACCGGGACGCCTGGCTCCTCGGGGAAAAGGTCATCCCCCAGGAAAAAGTCATCCCCCAGGGCCAAGGCCCCCGGAAAAACAGTCTGGGAGGGAGGAGCGAGGATAACACCCTCCTCCCCTCCACCGCTCGACGACCCAGCCGAGGGTCCTCCGTCGTCGCCCGCACCACGGCCCTCGTGGTTCTTAAGGTCCTCCCCAGGGGCCAGAGGAGTCGAGGCAGCAGAAGGCCCTGCTGTAGTCCCTGAGGGTTTGGGTGAGTCTGGCCGCGGTGCGGGACAGTCGAGGGGCACTGTTGGTTCGTCCCCCGGAGAGAGGCAGCACCGCCGGCGCGCTGCTGGAGAGTCTCTCCCTTCCAAGAGCCAGTGCCTCTTCCCCAGAGAGACCGGGGGGGATTTATGGGCCTTCCCCTCCCCGCCTGCCTCGGTGGTCATGGGGCCCGGGGTCCCTCCCCCCAGCCTTTCCAGGAATACGAATGGCTGGGGGAAGACAGGGGGCGTGGCCAAGGTGGGGAGGGCCAGCCGTGTCACTTCCTGCCCCGCCCCAGGTTTATCAGGTGAGGGCGGGCGGGTCAGGGGTCTGGTTCCCTCTCCGGGGCCCGGAGACACGGTCGCCGCAGGAGGTGGGCCAGCGGTGGTTCTCCCCGGGTTAGTGCCAGGGCGTGGTTGGGTTGGGCAGAGCTCAGGCTTAGGGGCCCCCGGGCCAGGTGTCACGGCGCCAGGGTCGGGCGTTAAAGCCCGAGGGGTTTCTCCATCGGGGTGGGGCGCCTTCTGGCCGGCCGGACGCTCACCCCCCTCCCTGCCAGAGGCTGGAACGTTGCAAGCCTCCGGCTTCGGTACCGGGGCTGGAGGTGTTGGCTTCGAGGGAGGGGGAGTGTGTGCGACGGCACCACCATCAGCCGTTGGCACAGGCTGGGCAGCCTTCTGGGTGGGGCAGTTTTTCCTTATGTGCCCCACCTCGTGGCACAGGTGGCACCGCATGCCATCCGCCGTCCAGAAGGCGCGGTAGGCCACGCCCTCGTGGAGGACGGTGAAATTACCCTCGGTGACCTCCTCCCAGGCCAAGCAGATAAATACCTGGCGCCAGAAGCGACGACGGCCAGTGGGCCGACCACACTAGCCATGGCCTTGCTGCAGGCCTCGATGGACATGTTAGGATGGGGATAGGCCTTGACCCCCAGGCGTTTGGTCAGGTGCCTGAAGGGGGTTGACGTCGCAGCCGGGGTTGGGACAGCCGAGCCCAAGGCAGCGGCTACCCCGGCGTAGGTGCGGCTGGGCCCCGCGACCTTCGGTCTCGCCATACTCTGCTGCTGATTGTTGGCAAGCCCCAGGCAGCAGCGGCGGAGGTGGGCCTCTGGCGGCAGCAGTGGTGGAGGTTGTAGGGAGGGGCCGAGGAGGCAGGCCTCAGGCGACAACATTAGTAGAGGCTGGCCTCTGGCGAGTCCTAGGTTGGCCCTCAGTCACGGCGGTGGGGGCAGACCTGTTGGGGAGGATCCCCAAGGCAAGTCCCAGGCAGCCCCAAAATTGAGTCCAAGGCAGTAGTGGTGGAGGGGCCCAAGGCGAGTCTCAGGCAGCAGCAGCAGCAGCAGCAGAGGGAAGCCTCAGGCAAGTCCCAGGTAGGCCCTTGGTCACAGCAGTGGGGGAGGCAGACCTGTTGGGGAGAGTCCCCAAGGCAAGTCCCAGGTAGACCCGAAATTGAGTCTTAGGCAGCAGCAGTGTAGGTCCTGGGGAGGGCCCAAGGCGAGTCCCAGGCAGCAGTGGTGGAGGCAGGCCTCAGACAACAGCAGCAGTGGAGGCAGGCCTCTGGCAAGTCCTGGGCAGGCCCTTGGTCGCAGTGGTGGGGGCAGACCTGTTGGGGAGGATCCCCAAGGCAAATCTCAGGCAGCCCCAAAACTGAGTCCCAGGCAGCAGCAGTGGAGGTGGGCCTCTAGTAACAGCAGCAGTGGTGAAGGTCCTGGGAGGGTCCCCAAGGCACGTCCCAGGCAGCAGCAGTGGAGGTGGGCCTCCAGCAACAGCAGCAGTGGTGGAGGTCCTGG
>NW_025180691.1:0-2396 GCF_004010195.1 Chiloscyllium plagiosum | reverse complement strand
CATATTCGTACCACCCTGTGTGTAAAACAAATTACTCCTCAGGTTCCGTTTTACTCTTTCTCCTCTGACCTTAAACTAATGCCCTCTAGTCCGGGATTGCCCAACCCTGGTGAAAAAATATTGAGTGCATTCACTCTATCCATGCCTCCCATGATCTTACAAACTTCCATCAGATCCCCCTCAGTGTCATACATTCTAAAGTAAAACGTCCTAACTTGTCCAACTTCTCCTTAATATCCAGACCAAAAAGTCCTTCCAACATCCTTATAAATTTCTTGTGCACTCTTTCCAGTTTAATAACATACTTCCTCAAGCAAAGTGTACAAAACTGAACACAAAGCTGCAAGTATGGTCTCACCAATATCCTTTATAACTGCAACATAACTCCCCAACTTCGATATTCTATGTCCAGACTGATGAAGGTCTGTGTGCCAAAAGCCTTCCTCACAGCCCTGTCTATCTCTGAATCAACTTTCAGGGAACCGTGCACCTGAATTCCAGGATCCGTATGTTCCACTACAAGCCTTAAGACCCAACGATTCACCATGAAACTCCGACCTTGAATTGACTTTGCAAAATGCAAGAACTCACATTTTTCCACATGCAATTACATTTGCCATTTCTTGGCCCACGTTCCCAACTGATCAAGGTCCTGCTGCAATGTCTGACAACCTTCCTTACTGTCCACTAGACCACATTATTTAGTGTCATCTTCAATCTTACTAATCATGTCTTGTACATTCTAAACCGAAATCATTATACATAAAACAAACAGTAATACTCCCAGCGCCGAACACAGAGGCACTCCACAAGTGACAGGCCTCCAGTCCGACGAGCATCCTTCCACTATTACTCTCTGCTTCATACCATCAAGACAATTTTGTATCTAATTTGCCATGTTCCCACTCCATCCCATGCAATCTAACATTCCAGAGCAGCGTACCATGTGAACCCTTATTGAAGGCCTTACTAAAGTCAATGGGACTATGTATATCACCCTGCCCTCGTCAACGTTGCTGGTCACTTTTCATCAAAGAGCGCTAATAAATTTGTCAGCCATGATCTCCCATACACAAAGCCGTGCTGACTGCTCCTAATCACAGCCTGCCTTTCCAAATGTATGTTTATCTTATCGCTTAGAATCTTTTCAAGTACCTTATCTACTACAGATGCCCAGTTTACTCATCTATAATTTCCAGGTTTTCTGTCCTAAATGGTCTACCCCTTATTTTTAAGCTGTGTCCTCTGGTTCGGCACTCACCCCTCAGTGGAAATATGTTTCCTACTGCCAGAGTGTCCAATCCTTTCATAATCTTATACGTCTTAATCAGATCCCCTCTCAATCTTCGAATTTCAAGGGTATACAAGCCCAGTCGCTTCAGTCTTTCAGTGTACGGTAATCCTGCCATTCCAGGAATTGATCTCGTGAACCTACGCTGCACTCCCTCAATCGCCAGAATGTCTTTTCTCAAATTTGGAGACCAGAACTGCACACAGTACTCCAGGTGTGGTCTCACCAGGGCCCTGTACAGCTGCAGAAGCACCTCTTTGCTTCTCTACTCAATTCCTCTTGTTCTGAAGGCCAGCATGCTATTCGCCTTAGAGTGAAGAAGCTGATTGTTTAATCTGTAGACCTGTGAGACACAAAGAAATTGTGTTGCTGAAACACGAGGAGTGGCAGAGATCACTTATTTCCAAAGAGACATTGATAGGGTGAGAAATTCCATATTTTACCCAGGATTGATTGGTTTGATTTATTGTCACGTGTACCTCAGTACAGGGAAAAACTTTATTTATGAGCAGTGGAGGCACATCATAGTCAGCATGGCCAGACAGATCATAGGGTGGAAATAGGCTTGGACAGAGTAAGGCATATAGGTTACACTGAACAGGACGTGCACTAGACAAGATCAACATGAACAAGATCAGCATTATTTGAACTTAGAGAGACCATTCATCAGTCTAACATGACTTTCCTAATAGTTTATATGTCTAAATTAACTCTCCCCATGTTATTGTGCAGTTAGCGTGTGAACCCGTACTGAACGTTAGGTTGCTCACAATCCCCAACAGCAGCCACAATACCTTCCTTCTGTAACAGGTATCCATTCCCATCAGCTTCCACCCTACATAGAGAACACCAGGCTGGCTTCAAGGAGATGGAAGGTACCTTCTTGAGACTTCAAACATATGGTTTCCCTCCTCATGGGGGAAAACACGTTGAAGTCCCACGTGTGAATTATAAGCAATGGAGCCACGAGAAAGAACATGGAGCAGTCTGTCTGTGCAGCTTTTGCTCCAAATGTTCATCATGCTATAGCATCAATTAAGAGACACTCAAGACTGCCAATGCTGGAGATTGGAGTAGAGCGTCAATTGCTGGAAAAGCACAGCAG
>NW_025180690.1:0-2396 GCF_004010195.1 Chiloscyllium plagiosum | reverse complement strand
TCTCCAGCATCTGCAGACCTCACTTTCTCCATCACATGTAAGGGGTAAGGATAGATTCTGTCAAGATTTAAAATACTTTCTTTTGCTGGACACAGACCTGTAACGGGTACAGACACATTCTTTCAAGAATTAAAGTAATAACTGTTTCTGAGGGCTGTCCTGTAAGGAGTACAGACAGATTCTGTCAAGATTTAGAATAATAACTGTTACTGGGGCCTATCCTCTGAGGGGCACAGACAGATTCTGAAAGAATTAAAAATAATAACTAACTGTGGACTCTCTTGTATGGGGGACACACAGACTCTTTCGAGATTTTTAATAATAACTGTTACTGGGTGCTATCTCGTCAGGAGTAAAGAGAGATTCTGTCAAGATTTAAAGTAATCACTGTTAATGTGGACTGTCCGGTCTGGGGTACAGACATATTCTTTCAAGATTTAAAATAATAGCTGTTACTGGGTTGTGGCCTGTAAGGGGTACAGACAGATTCTGCCAAGATCTAAAATAATATTTCCTACTTGGGACTGTCCTGTAAGGAAAACAGACAGATTCTATCAAGATTTAGAATAATAACTGTTATTGGGGCCCATCCTGTTTAGGGTATAGACAGATTCTGATAAGATTTAAAATAATACCGGTTACTAGGGTCTCTCTTGTAAGGGGCACAGACAGATTCTCTCATGATTTAAAATAATAACTGTTACTGTGGACTGTCCTGCATGGGATACAGACAGATTTCTTCAAGATTTAAAATAAAAACTGTTACTTTGGTGTTGCTCTGTCAGGGGTACAGAGAAATTCTATCAAGATTTAAAATAATACCTGTTACTGAGGTCTCTCCTGTAAGAGGCACAGGCACATTCTGTCAAGATTTAAATTAATAAATGTTCCTGGAGCCTCTCCTGTAAGGGACACTGTCAGATTCTGTGAAGATTTAAAATACAAACGGCTACTGGTGACTGCCCTGTAAGGGGTACCGACAGATTCTGTCATGATTTACCATAATAACTAGTACTGAACCCTCCCTTGTTAGCTGCACAAAAAAAATTTGTCAATACCTGTTACTGGGGTCGCTCTTTAATGGACACAGACAGATTCTGTCAAGATGCAAAATAATAACTGTTACTGGGGCCTCTCCTGTATGGGGCACAGACAGATTCTGTCAATCTTGAAAATAATAACTGTTACTGTAATCTCTTGTATAATCTGCACACAGTTTCTGTCAATAACTGTTACTGCGGGGCCTCCTGTAAAGAGTAGAGTCAGATGTTGTCAAGATTTAAAATAATAACTGTTACTGGGGACTGATCTTTTTGGGGCACAGACAGATTCTGTCAAGATTTAAAATCGTAACTGTTAGTGTGGACTGTCCTCTGCTACTGAGGGCGCTCCTGTAAGGGACACAGACAGATTTTGTCAATAACTATTATTGGGGGCTCTCCTGTAAGGGGCACGGAATGTTTCTGACAAGGTAAAAATAATAACTGTTACTGAGGCCTCTCATGTAAGGGGTAGAGACAGATTCTGTCAAGATTTAACATACTAACTGTTTCTGATGCCTCTCCTATAACGAGTAGAGACAGATTTTGTCAAGATTTAAAAAAGGACTGTTACTGGGCACTATCCTGTATGGGATACAGACAGATTCTGTCAAGATTGAAAATAATAATTCTTACTGGGTACTGTCCTGTAAGGAGTACAGACAGATTCTGACAAGATTAACAGTAATAACTGTTACTGGGGTCTGTCCTGTTTAGATTAGATTAGATTATTTACAGTATGGCAATAGGCCCTTCGGCCCAACAAGTCCACACCGACCCGCCGAAGCGCAACCCGCCCATACCCCTACATTTACCCCTTTAACCTAACACTACAAGCAATTTAGCATGGCCACTTCACCTGACCTGCACATCTTTGGACTGTGGGACGAAACCAGAGCATCCGGAGGAAACCCACGCAGACACGGGGAGAATGTGCAACCTCCATACAGTCAGTCGCCTGAGTCGGGAATTGAACCCGGGTCTCCGGTGCTGTGAGGCAGCAGTGCCTGTTAAAGGCACAGGCAGATTATGTCAAGATTTAAAATAATAACTGTTATTGTGGACTGTCCTGTATGGGGTACAGAGTGATTCTTTCAAGATTGAAATAATAACTGGACTGGGCACTGTCCTGAAAGGGGTACAGACAGATTCAGAAAAGATTTACAATAATAACTGTTCCTGGGACCTCTCCTGTAAGCTGCACAGATATATTCTGTCAGTCGCTGTTACTAGGAGCTCTCCTGTAAGGGGGACAACAGATTCTGTCAATATCTGTTACTGAGGGTGCGCCTATAAGGCATACAGACAGATTCTGTCAAGAGTTATTATTGGGAGTTCTCCTGTAAGGGGCACAGA
>NW_025180689.1:1638-2396 GCF_004010195.1 Chiloscyllium plagiosum | reverse complement strand
TGCTACTGCACTTTACACCATATCAGCTAGCGGAAGGTTTCTTTCAGATAGCGAGGGAAACCTGTATTTGTCTAAGACCATGTTTTACGCGATTTGATTCCCCCGTCAGTGTTCCCTAAGTGTGGGCATCTTCTTATATTTGTTAACGGGATATGGGTATCTCTCACTGGGCCAGCATTAGTACACTTTCACAGTTGCCCTTGACAAGACCTTGAGCCAGTGCTGTCCACGTGATTGATCTGCTTTGATTTGATTTATTTTAGTTAAATGTTTCATGGAAAGGTTTGTTTTGCGAGTAGAGCAGGCACATAATAGGAAACAAGAAGACAGAGATCGTGGGGTACTGACACACAGTGAGGCATACATGGTTACAACTTCACAAGAAGTGAGCAAAGCAAAATCGACATGATGCAAGATTAATATTATTTGAAAAGTTAGAGATGTCAATTCAGTCTAATTATAATAGGGAAGGAAGTGTTCCTGAGCATGCTGGTCCATGTTTTCAAGCCTCTGTGTCTCCTCCCTGTTGGAAGAGGTTGTAGGAGATCATGACTGGTTTGGGAGAAATCTTTGATGTTGCCAGCCTCTCTGCGACAATGACAAGTATAAATGACGGAAGGTTGTCTTCCGTGATGGGCTGGGCTGCATACACAACCGTCTGTAGTTTCTTATGGCCCTGGGCAGAGTAGTTACCATGTCAGGCTATTATGCACGTGAATAGAATGTTTTCAGTTGCCAGTGTACGGAACATTGGGAGA
>NW_025180689.1:0-806 GCF_004010195.1 Chiloscyllium plagiosum | reverse complement strand
CTTCCCCTACCACGCTCTGTACCTTGTTGCCCAGCCAGTTCTTTATCCATGTAGCTATCACACCCGGGACACCATGTGACTTCACTTTCTCCGTAAGCCGAGCATGGGAAAACATATTGAACGCTTTCCTGAAATCCATATACATGACATCTACAGCCCCTCCCTCATCAATCAACTTTGTCACTTCCTCAAATAATTCTATTAAGTTGGTAAGACATGACCTTCCCTGCACTTAACCATCTTGCCTATCACTGATAAGGCCATTTTAATCCAAATGAGAATTGATCCTATCCCTCAGTATCTTCTCTAGCAGCTCCCAACCCCTGATGACAGGCTCACTGGTCGATAATTAACTGGATTATTCATGCTACCCTAATTAAACAACAACTTCCCAGTCCTTCAGGACCTCAGTTCTGTTCAGGGATATCACAAAGATATCTGTGAATGCTCCAACTATTTCCTCTCCCCCTTTACTCAGTAATCTGGGATAGCGGTGGAGCTACGTGAAAAGGAAGAAGGGAGCTTACATAAGATAGAGGAAGCTAGGGTCAAGCTCAGCTCTAGAGGATTACAGGCAGGCGAGGAATGAGCTCAAAAATGGTCTTAGGAGAGCCAGGAGGGGGCAAGAGAAAGGCTTGGCAGAACCGATTAGGGAGAACACAAAGACATTTTATACTCATGTGAGGAATAAGAAAATGGTCAATGAAAGAGTAGGGCCAAGGAATAAGAAAATGGTCAATGAAAGAGTAGGGCCAATCAGGGATAGCATAGGTAACTTGTGTGTGGAGTCCAAGGAGGTAGGGGAA
>NW_025180688.1:0-2396 GCF_004010195.1 Chiloscyllium plagiosum | reverse complement strand
CCGATATAATCAATCTTAACAACCTGTATAACCGGTGATTAAACAGTCTATGTATAAAATATAATGATGTACATAACATTTGAATTTGTCCTATTACGTTCACATTGTCGTTCAGCATTCCATGTACCAAACGTCGTCTTTTATCTTGCTCTGCATTGCATTTCATTCCATGTGTCAGAAACAGTGATGGCTAAATACTAGTGACTGGGAGATATTACTGCACTCCCCTCAGGTCTCCTCAGCCACTGGCCGCAGCCCTTTCTGTCTCATAGCCATTAATATATTAATTCCATCCTTTACTCATTAATTCATGACTTTTAATAAACAAGGTTATTGTACATGTTATGGACCAGGCCAGATCACTCTAAACATTCTTAAGTACGTAGCCCAGTCCTTAAAGTTGCCATTTGTTGAAGGTAAGTGTATAGTGGATATTTCCAGAGAGAATTAGTTGGTCCGACTGCCGACTTTTAAACAAACAGCATGTATTTGTCAAAACAAGGAACGAAATGCAACGAACCGAAAACACCGTACCTGAATAATTCATCCCATCCAAAACTGACAGGCTATCTCAAATTAATGATGCTGATCCAAATTACTTGCAACAATCCCAATAAAAAAACCCACGAGCACAAAGAGTAAAAATTACACAAAAAAGCTTATAGTTTACGAAATCAGAGGACTGAAGGAGGGGGAGAGCGTCCAATTTCAACAGTGAACCTGAATCAACTAACCCTCGAACTGAACTGACCTGTGCAGCTGGAGAGCTGGCCACATCCCCTTGATTACACCAGTTTTTTTTTTAAAATGCTTGACAGCCCTCTGCCCGAGGCATTATCTGTTAGGTAAAAAAAAACAAAGGCCCCCAATGAAGCATTCAAAATTGAGACAGTTTGGAACATTGGGTCGTTTAGAACCTCTCTGAAACAATTCAAGAACAACATAACCTTGTAAAGGTACCACCTGCGTGACAACTTCCCCAATATAAAACTGAGTCTTCGATATCCAAGATGGCTTCAGTTTTCAAAACTCCCAAAAATGGGAGTTCGTACTCTACAATGAGCATGTACATTCATTTACTATAAACGTGCAAACATGCACAATTACATCCAGATTCAGTGTGTGGTACTTCAATCATTGAGTGTTTCCATTTGTCACTCAAGTCTCAACAATGCATTGGACATCATGTTTTCAAGACCTGCCACATGCACAATTTTCAAATTGAATGGCTGTAGCCACAGGCTCCAGCTAAACAGTCTCGCATTTTTGTTCTAACATTTCTCAAAAAGACTTCATTGAGTTATGATCAGTGTAAATGGTTGTATCCGATACGTTGCTGTTAATATAAGCACTAAAATGTTGTCATACCAACACAAAGCTCACCGTCTCTTTCTCAACTGTTGAATATTTCTACTAATGAACATTCAACCTCTTGGAGGAATACCCAGTAGGTCTCTCTGTCTTCTCGTCATCTTCCTGCAAGAGCCCAACACCGAAATCGTCATTATTCGCACCACCTTGAATGATTTTGCATAATCAAGTGTGTCTGATCGTGAGCAGTGGTTAACACATATTTCAAATGCCGCGAAATGCCTTCTGACAGTCCTCTGTCCAATGACACTTCTTGCCTTTCTTTAACAATTCAGTGAGTGGAGCATTCACACTGCGAAAATGAGGCACAAACATTCGATAAAATAGACTTGATCCCAGGAACTGCTCCTTTTGTCAACAGGATGCGAAATTCCCCAATTACCGTCACTTTTAAATCTCATGGCACCGTTTATCTATGACCAATAACATGGCCAAGGAAGGTGACTTTTGCTTTGGCAAATTCAGCTTTCGCTCGGTTTACCACCAAGCCTGCCTTCCGAAGTCGATCGAACAAGCCTGATAGATGCTGTAGTGTTCCTTCCATGAGTCACTAAAAATCACAAGGTCATCAATGCAAACCAAAGGTTGGATAATCCGGCTACTTATTGGTTAGTCCCTGAAATGTGGCCG
The DNA here is from genome assembly GCF_004010195.1 of Chiloscyllium plagiosum. NCBI lineage: Eukaryota > Metazoa > Chordata > Chondrichthyes > Orectolobiformes > Hemiscylliidae > Chiloscyllium > Chiloscyllium plagiosum. The sequence goes on along the minus strand of NW_025180688.1, from coordinate 395 downwards.
GCACATTTTTCATACCAAATGTAAGTTGCATGTCCCACATTTTCAACACATTTTCCAACCATAGAACGGGGTATACTTCAACCTTTTTAACTGCATTGACATTACAATATTCCACACATAATCGTTCTGTGACATTTGGCTTTGGCACCATGACCATGAGTGATTTCCAGTCACTGTAACACATGTTGATTATGTCAACTTAGAGCTTCCATTCAATCTCCATCTGAGCCTGTGCCAAATTTAGAGGATTATGCCTGGAAGGATGTTGGTTAATCATAACGACATCTCCTATAGTTACATTATGCACAGTTTGGTGAGTACTTCCAAGTTAATATCTGCAATTCCACGTGTGATAGTAATACCTCATTCTGATGATTTCAATTTTTCTCATGAAA
>NW_025180687.1:0-2396 GCF_004010195.1 Chiloscyllium plagiosum | reverse complement strand
AAGAATCTCACCGCAGTCTAACAAGAATCTCACCACAGTGTGACAAGAATCTCACTGCAGTCTAAGATTCACACTGCAGTCTAACATGAATCTCACGACAGTTTAACAAGAATCTCACTGCAGTCTGTAAGAATCTCACTATAGTTTAACAAGAATCTCATTGCAGTTTAACAAGTATCTCTACGCAGTCTAACATAAATCTCAGTGCAGTCTAACAAGAATCTAACCACAGTCTAACAAGATTCATGCCACAGTCTAACAAGATACTCACTGCATTTTAACAAAAATCTCACCACAGTCTAGAAAGAATCTCAACGCAGTATTAGAAGAATCTCACTGCAGTCTAACAAGAATCTCACCGCACACTAATGAGAATCTCACTGCAGTCTAACAAGAATCTTACGGCAGACAAATGAGAATCTCGCCTCAGTCTAACAAGAATCTCATCGCAGTTGAACAAGAATCTCACCACAGTGTAGCAAGAAACTTGCCGCACTCAAACAGGAATATCACCGCAGTCTAACAAGAATCTCACTTCAGTCTGACAAGAATCTCACTGCAGTCTAACGAGAATCATGACGTAGACTAACAAGACTGTCACCATAGTCTGAGGAGAATCTCACTGCAGTCTAACAAGAATCTCACCGCAGTCTAACAAGAATCTCACTGAAGTGGAACAGGAATCACACCGCAGTCAAACAAGAATTTTACTGCATTCTAACAAGAATCTCACTGCAGTCTGACAAGAATCTCACCGCAGTATAACTAGAATCTCACTGCAGTCTAACTGGAATCTCACTGTAGTTTAAAAAGAATCTGACCGCAATCTAACAAAATCTCACTGCAGTCTAACAAGAATCTCACTGCAGTTTAACAAGAATCTCACCGCAGTCTAACAAGAATCACACCGCAGTCTCACAAGAATCTCACTGCAGTCTAACAAGAATCTCACCAAGGTTTAACAAGAATCTCACTGCAGTCTAACAAGAATCTCACTGCAGTCTAACAAGAATCACACTGCAGTCTAACTGGAATCTCACTGTAGTTTAAAAAGAATCTGACCGCAATCTAACAAAATCTCACTGCAGTCTAACAAGAATCTTACTGCAGTCTCACAATAAACTCACTAATGTTTAACAATTATCTTACCGCAATCTAACAAGAATCTCCCTGCAGTCTAAGAGAAATAACACTGCAAACAAGAATCACGCTGCAGTCGAACAAGAATCTCATTGCAGCCTAGCAAGAATCTCAACGCAGTTTAACAAGAATCTCGCTACAGTCTAACAAGATTCTCACTACATTTTAACAAGAATCTGATCGCACTTTAACAAGAATCTCACCACAGTCTAACAAGAACCTCACCACAGTCTAGAAAGAATCTCACTAGTCTAAGAAGAATGTCACTGCAGTTTAACACGAATCTCACCGCAGTCTAACAAGAATCTCACTGCAATTTAACAGAAATTGCACTGCCGTCTAACAAGAATCTCGCTGCAGTCACACAAGATTCTCACTGCAGTTTAACACGTCTCTCCATGCTTCAGGCTCTCTGCCTTTATTCCTGATGAAGGGCTTTTGGCCGAAACGTCGATTTTGCCTGTCCTCAGATGCTGCCTGAATTGTTGTGCTCTTCCAGCACCACTAATCCAGAATCTGGTTTCCAGCATCTGCAGTCATTGTTTTTACCACGAATCTCACCTCAGTCTAACAAGAATCTCACCCCAGTCTAACAAGAATCTCACCCCAGTCTAACAAGAAACACATTACAGTCTAACAAGAATCTTACTGCAGTCTCAGAAGAATATTACTGCAGTCTCACAAGAATCTCAATGCAGTTTAACAAGAAACTCATCGCAGTCTAGAAAGAATCTCACCGCTGTCTAACAAGAATCTCACTGCAGTTTAACAGGCATCGCACTGCCGTCTAAAAAGAAGCTCGCTGCAGTCTAACAAGAATTTCACCGCAGTCTAACAAGAAACACACTACCGTTTAACAAGAATCTCAATGCAGTCCAACAAGATTCTCGCTACATTTTAACAAGAATCTGATCGCACTTTAACAAGAATCTCACCGCAGTCTCACAAGAATCTCAAGGCAGTCTAACAAGAAACTCACCGCAGTCTAGAAACAATCTCACTGCAGTCTAACAAGAATCTCACTGAAGTCTCACAAGAATCTCACCGCAGTCGAACAAGAATCTCACCGCAGTCTCACAAGAATCTCAAGGCAGTCTAACAAGAAACTCACCGCAGTCTAGCAATAATCTCACCGCAGTCTGACAAGAATCGCACTGCAGTCTAACAAGAATCTGATCGCACTTTTACAAGAATCTCACTGCAGTCTCACAAGAATTTCAATACAGTATAACAAGAAAATCACCGCAGTCTCACAA
>NW_025180686.1:0-2396 GCF_004010195.1 Chiloscyllium plagiosum | reverse complement strand
CCCAGGAATGAAAAGCTTAACATATGAGGTCTCTGGGTTTATACTCGCTGGAATTTAGAAGGATGAGGGGGGTATCTAATTGAAACATACAGGATACTGAATGCCAGTTCAGAGTAGATGTTAGGAAGATGCTTCCATTGTTAGGAGAGAAAGGACTCAAGGACATAGTCTTAGAGTAAAGAAAAGATACTTTAGAATGGAGGTAAGGAGAAATGTCTTCAGTCTGAGTGTGGTGAATCTATGGTAAGGATGGCAGTTTCCTTCCCTGAAGGACATTAGTGAACCAGGTGAGTTTTTCTTGGCAATCGATTCATGATCAACATCAGTCTCTTCATTCCAGATTTGAAGTCAAGTTCCACCACTTGTTGTGGCAGGATGTGAACCCAGGTTACCAGAAAATTATCTGAGTTTATCACATAAGAATTCAGTGATAACGCCACGAGGCCATTGACTTGCCCAATCCTCCACAATGTGACTAACTTGTGCAGTATGATATGGCCTGGGACTTGCCTTAATGTTATCCTTGACTTCCTTATCAAGATATGGATGACTGTTCTCCGTTATGCAACCCCTGTTCCATCTTTAATATCTCCCTAATTATTTGCTGAATTTCTTCATCTGCCCTGCCTTTGACTAGTCTTTTCTTCCCCCAGTCACGGCCAAATCCTTCCTTACGCCAGTATAATTATCATTGCCTAACGATAAAACTTACATGTATGACTCAGTCTTCGCTCTTTCAATCTGAATGTGAAACTCCAGCATGTTGTGGTTACCCCTTCCAAGGCAAAGCTTAAATACCAGATAATCCACCAATCCTTCCTTGATATGTAATATCAAATCTAAATTAGCCCATTTTCTGGTTGGTTCCATAACAATGATGTTTGGTTTATTTTAAAATCTGTAAGTAATAAAGTGATATTAACTCTTCATTATAGAAAATGTGAAAGTGAACTGTTGTATATTTCCCATGGACTAATCGAGCAACAGTCAGATATTGTCAGTGAAGCAGGATTCTGTGAACAGGACTATCTCCCAGGCAACATCACCACCCTCTCTGATAGGTTCTGTCCCACTGACAGGACACAGCCAGGCAGAGGGGGACAGCTCCTTGGTATATAGTCAATATAGGGTGTCATGGTGACTCAGTGGTTAGCACTGCTGCCTCACAGCACCAGGGTCCCAGGTTTGATTCCAGCCTCGGGCAACTGTGTGGAGTTTGCACATTCTCCCTGTGTCTGTGTGGGTTTCTTTCCGCAGTCCAAAGTTGTGCAGTTCAGGTGAATAGGCTATGGTAAACAGCCCATAGTGTTACGTGCATTAGTCAGGGGTGGGGGTGTGTGTTGCTCTTCGGAGGGTTGGTGTTGACTGGTTAGGCCAAAGGGCCTGTTCCCACACGGTAGGGAATCGAATCTAATCATAGTGCTCAGTATTGATGCTGGATCCTGTGGCTGCTAGACTGTTCTGCAGCAGGTTATGGAGGAATCAATAAAAGGGAAAAATAATTGACCACATCGCCACCGATCTGCCTGCTGCAGAAACACCTCTCCATTTCATATATCGGTAATAATGGTCACTGCACTGTCCTTATGGGGAGCAAGGGTTATCATCACGTTTTGCAGACCCTCCTCACGATAATAGGTAGCCCCTTGAGCACTGAATGGAACAGACTTTAAACAGATTGAACAACTAATGGTGATGCATTCATGAGGTGCAGAGACCCATCATCAGCAGCAAAACCATACTCTGTACAACTCATACAGTCTGGAACCTCACAACCCAACATATCTCACACTGTACAGTGATGGTCACTGCCCAGCATACCTCCCACTGTACAGTAACTGTCACAGTTCGACGTAACTCCCACTGTACAGTAACCATCACGGCCCGACCTACTGTACAGTAACCATCACGGACCGAATTACCTCCCACTGTACAGTAACCATCACGGCCCGACATACCTCCCACTGTACAGTAACTGTCACAGTTCAACGTAACTCCCACTGTACATTGACAATCAAGACAGGGATCCTCCCTGGGTCAATGATGAGTGCACAAGGACATGCTGGGAGCAGCACCAGCCAGACCGAGATATGAGGGGACAACCTGGAGAAAATCTTACTTAATAATTACCCCAGCAACAATAATGCCTGTTGTCAGTGTGAGTAACTGGAACTCCAGGAGAACTCTCCAGCCATTCCTCAGGAAAGACAGTGTCTGAGGGTTAATAATTTCCAGCTGCTGTAATGACTCCCTCTCCATCATAAGGTCAGACGGGGGAATGGTCACTGATTATACCATTCCTGAAACAGGCCATGTTCAAATGCAACAAGACCTGGAAAGCATCCAAGTGTAGTCTGCCAAATGGCAAGTAATGTTCACGACACACAAATATTGGA
>NW_025180685.1:0-2396 GCF_004010195.1 Chiloscyllium plagiosum | reverse complement strand
ATGCTGCACCGCGACTTATTTCCCCACACGCTGGACTGGGACTCATTTCCCCACACACTGCACCGGGACTCATTTCCCCACATCCTGCACTGGGATTCATTTCCCCTCACGCTGCACCGGGTATCATTTCCCCACAAGCTGCACTGGGTCTCATTTCCCCACAATCAGCACTGGGACTCTTTTCCCTACACACTGCACTGGGACTCATTTCCCCACACGCTGCACTAGGACTCATTTCCCCACACGCTGCACTGGGTCTCATGTTCCCACACACTGCACTGGGAATCATTTCCCCACACGCAGCACTGGGTCTCATTTCCCCACACGCTGCACCAGGACTCATTTCTCCACATAGTCCATCAGGACTCATTTCCCCAAACGCTGTACCAGGATTCATTTCCCCACATGCTGCACTGGGACTTATTTCAACACACGCTGCACCGCGACCCATTTCCCCACACGCTGCACTGAGACTCATTTCCCCACAGACTGCACTGGGACTCATTTCCCCACACACTGCACCAGGACTAATTTCTCCACATGCTTCATCAGGACTCATTTCCCTAAACGCTGTACCAGGATTCATTTTCCCACATGCTGTACTGGGACATATTTTCCAACTCGCTGCACCAAGGCTCATTTCCCCACACGCTTCACTTGGACTCATTTCCCCGCACACTTCACTGGGACTCATTTCCCCGCACGCTGCACCAGGACTCATTTCCCCACACGCTACCAGGATTCATTTCCCCACATGCTGTACTGGGACATATTTTCCAACTCGCTGCACCAAGGCTCATTTCCCCGCACACTTCACTGGGACTCATTTCCCCACACGCTGCACCGGGACTCATTTACCCACATACTGCACCGGGACTCATTTCCACACATGCTGCACCAGGACTCATTTCCCCACACGCTGCACCAGGACTCATTACCCGACACGCTGCACTGGGACTCATTTCCCCACACGCTGCACCAGGACCCATTTCCCCACACGCTGCACCAAGACGTGTTTCCCCACAAGCTGCACCAGGACTTGTTTCCCCACACGCTGCACCGGGACTCATTTCCCCACACGCTGCACCGGGACTCATTTCCCCACATGCTGCACTCGGACTCATTTCCCCACACGCTGCACTGGGATTCGTTTCCCCACACGCTGCACCGGGATTCATTTCCCCACACGCTGCACTCGGACTCATTTCCCCACACGCTGCACCAGGACCCGTTTCCTCACACGCTGCACCAGGAGTCATTTCCCCACACGCTGCACCAGGACGTGTTTCCCCACACGCTGCACTGGGTCTCATTTCCCCACACGCTGCACTGGGTCTCATTTCCCCATATGCTGCACTGGGTCTCATTTCCCCTCACGCTGCACCGGGTATCATTTCCCCACACGCTGCACTGGGTCTCATTTCCCCAAACGCTGTACCTCGATTCATTTCCCCACATGCTGCACTGGGACATATTTTCCAACACGCTGCACCACGGCTCATTTCCCCACACGCTGCACTGGGTTTCATTTCCCCACACACTGCACTGGGATTCATTTCCCCACACGCTGCACCGGGATTCATTTCCCCACACACTGCACCGGGACTCATTTCTCCACATGCTGCACTGGGACTCATCTCCCCACATGCTGCACAGGGTCTCATTTCCCCTTACGCTGCAACATGACGTGTTTCCCTACACTCTGCACCGGGTCTCATGTCCCCACATGCTGCACTGGGACTCATTTCCCCACACGCTGTACTGGGTCTCATCTCCCCACATGCTGCACTGGGTCTCATTTCACCACATGCTGCACTGGAACTCATTTCCCCACACGCTGTACCAGGATGCATTTCTCCACATAGTCCATCAGGACTCATTTCCCCAAACGATGTACCAGGATTCATTTCCCCACATGCTGCACTGGGACTTATTTCCCCACACGCTGCACCGCGACCGATTTCCCCAGACGCTGCACTGAGACTCATTTCCCCATACACTGCACTGGGACTCATTTCCCCACACGTTGCACCAGGACTCATTTCCCCACACGCTACACCGGGACTCATTTCCACACATGCTGCACCAGGACACATTTCCCCATACGCTTCACCATGACTCATTTCCTCACACGCTGCACTTGGTCTCATTTCCCCACATGCTGCACCGGGACTCATTTCCCCAAACGCGGTACCAGGACTCATTTCCCCACATGCTGCACCGGGACTCATTTCCCCAAACGCGGTACCAGGACTCATTTCCCCACACGCCGCACCAGGACTCATTTCCCCACGCACTGCACTGGAACTCATTTCCCCAAACGCTGTACCAGGACACATTTCCCCACACGCTGCACCAGGACCTATTTCCCTACACGCTGCACCAGGACTCATTTC
>NW_025180684.1:0-2395 GCF_004010195.1 Chiloscyllium plagiosum | reverse complement strand
ACTCTTCCCAGTCTGCCTCACTGCGATACTAACCGTAGCCCACTCTTCCCAATCAGCCTCACTGCAATGCTAACAGCAGCCAACTCTTCCCAGCCAGCCTCACTGCAATGCTAACAGCAGCCAACTCATCCCAGCCAGCCTCACTGGGATGCTAACTGCAGCCCACTCTTCCCAGTCTGCCTCACTGCGATCGTAACTGCAGTCCACTGTTCCCAGTCTGCCTCACTGCGATACTAACTGCAGTTCACTCTTCCCAGCCTGCTTCACTGCGATACTAACAGCAGCCCACTCTTCCCAGTCTGCCTCACTGCGATACTAACTGCAGCCCACTCTTCCCAGCCTGCCTGACTGCAATGCTAACAGCAGCCAACTCTTCCCAGCCAGCCTCACTGGGATACTATCTGCAGCCCACACTTCCCAGCCAGTCTCACTGCGATAGTAACTGCAGCCCACTCTCCCAGTCTGCCTCACTGCGATACTAACTGCAACTCACTCTTCCCAGCCTGCCTCACTGCGATACTAACTGCAGTCCACTGTTCCCAGTCTGCCTCACTGCGATACTAACTGCAGTCCACTCTTCCCAGTCTGCCTCACTGCAATAATAACTGCAGTTCACTCTTCCAAGCTTGCTTCACTGCAATACTAACAGCAGCCCACTCTTCCCAGTCTGCCTCACTGCGATACTAACTGCAACTCACTCTTCCCAGCCTGCCTCACTGCGATAGTAACTGCAGTCCACTGTTCCCAGTCTGCCTCTCTGCGATAATAACTGCAGTCCACTTTTCCCAGTCTGCCTCACTGCGATACTAACTGCAGCCCACTCTTCCCAACCTGCCGCACTGCAATACTAACTGCAGCCCAACCTTCCCAGCCTGCCTCTCAGCAATGCTACCAGCAGCGTACCATTCCCAGCGTGCCTCACTGGGATGCTAACTGCAGCCCACTCTTCCTAGTCTGCCTCACTGCAGTAGTAACTGCAGCCCACTCTTCCCAGTCTGCCTCACTGGGATGCTAACTGTAGCCCACTCTTCCCAGACTGCCTCACTGCGATAGTAACTGCAGTCCACTCTTCCCAATCTGCCTCACTGCGATAGTAACAGCAGCCCACACTTCCCAGCCTGCCTCACTGCAAAAGTAACTGCAGCCCAGTCTTCCGGGTCTGCCTCACTGCGATAATAACAGCAGCCCACTATTCCCACATGCCTCACTGCGTTGGTAACTGCAGCCCACTCTTCTCAGCCTGTCTCACCGCGATAGTAACTGCAGCGCACTCTTCCCAGTCTGCCTCACTTCAACTTAACTGCATCCACTCTTTCCAGCCTTCCTCACTGTGATACTAACTGTAGCCCACTCTTCCCAGTCTGCCTCACTGCGATAGTAACAGCAGCACACTCTTTCCAGTCTGCCGCACTTCAACTTAACTGCACCCACTCTTCCCAGCTTTCCTCACTGTGATAGCAACTGCAGCACACTCTTCCCAGTCAGCCTCACTGCGATAGCAACTGAAGTCCCCTCTTCCCAGCCTGCCTCACTGTGATAGCAACTGCAGTCCCCTGTTCTCATACTGCCTCACTGTGATACCTGCAGCAGCTCACTCTTCCCAGCCTGCCTCTCTGTAATACTAACTGAAGCCCACTCTTCCCAGCCTGCCTCACTGTGATAGCAACTGCAGTCCCCTCTTCTCAGCCTGCCTCACTGTGATACCTGCAGCAGCTCACTCTTCCCAGCCTGCCTCTCTGTGATACTAAATGCAGCACACTCTTCCCAGTCTGCCTCACTGCGATAGCAACTGCAGTCCCCTCTTCTCAGCCTGCCTCACTGTGATACCTGCAGCAGCTCACTCTTCCCAGCCTGCCACTCTGTGATACTAACTGCAGCCCACTTTTCCCAGCCTGCTTCACTGTGATACTAACTGCAGTCCCCTCTTCCCAGTCTGCCTCACTGTGATAGTAACTGCAGCCCACATTTCCTAGCAGGCCTCATTGGGATACTAACAGCAGTCTACACTACCCAGTCTACCTCACTGCGATAGTAACTGTAGCCCACTCTTCTCAGTCTGCCTCACTGTGATAGTAACTGCAGCCGCGCTTCCCAGCCTGCCTCACTGCGATACTAACTGCAGCCCACTCTTCCCAGCCTGCCTCACTGCGATACTAACAGCAGCCCACTCTTCCCAGTCTGCCTCACTGCAATGCTAACAGCAGCCAACTCTGCCCAGCCAGCCTCACTGGGATGCTAACTGCAGCCCACTCTTCCCAGTCTGCCTCACTGCGATAGTAACTGCAGCCCACTCTTCCCAGTCTGCCTCACTGCGATACTAACTGCAACTCAATCTTCCCAGCAAGCCTCACTGCGATAGCAACTGCAGCCCACTCTTCCCAGTCTGTCTCACTGC
>NW_025180683.1:1354-2395 GCF_004010195.1 Chiloscyllium plagiosum | reverse complement strand
GATCAGGTATGTGTAGGTTAGGGTGGATTGGCCGTGCTAAATAACCCCATAGTGATCAGGTATGTGTAGGTAAGGGTGGATTGGCCATACTAAATTACCACTTTGTATTCAGGGATGTGCAGGTTAGGGTGGATTGGCCAAGCTACTTTACCCATGGTGCACAGGGATGTGCAGGTTAGGGTGGATTGGCCAAGCTAAGTTACCCATAGTGTTCAGAGATGCGCAGGTTAGGGTGGATTGGCTATACTAAATTTCCCATAGTGTTCAGGGATGTGCAGGTTAGGGTGGATGGGCCATGCTAAATTATCCATAGAGATCAGGGATGTGCAGATTAGGGTGGATTGGCCGTGCTAAATTACCCCATAGTGTGCAGGGATGTGTGGGTACGTGTGGAGTGGCCATGCTAAATTACCCCATAGTGTTCAGGGATGTGTAGGTTAGGGTGGATTGGCCATGCTAAATTACCCATAGTGTTCAGAGATGTGTCGTTTCGGGTGGATTGGCTATGCTAAATTTCCCATTGTGCCCAGGGATGTGTAGGTTAGGGTGGATTGGCCATGCTAAATTTCCAATATTGTTCACAGATGTGCAGGTTGGGGTGGATGGTCCATGGTAAATTATCCATAGAGTTCAGGGATTTGCAGGTTAGGGTGGATTGGCCGAGCTAAATTACCCCATAATGTTCAGGGATGTGCAGGTAAGGGTGGATTAGCCATGCCTAACTACCCATGGTGTTCAGGGACGTGCAGGTTATTGTGGATTGGCCATGCTAATTTACCCTATAGTTTAGATTAGATTACATTAGATTACATTAGATTAGATTACATTACAGTGTAGAAACAAGCGCTTCGGCCCAACAAGTCCACACCGACCCGCCGAAGCGAAACCCACCCATACCCCTACATTTACCCCTTACCTAACACTACGGGCAATTTAGCATGGCCATTTCACCTGACCCTGCACATCTTTTGGACTGTGGGAGGAAACCGGAGCACCCGGAGGAAACCCACGCAGACACGGGGAGAACGTGCAAACTCCACA
>NW_025180683.1:0-1271 GCF_004010195.1 Chiloscyllium plagiosum | reverse complement strand
CCCATAGTGTTCAGGGATGTGCAGGTTAGGGTGGATTGGCCAAGCTACATTACCCATAGTGTTCACGGATGTGTAAGTTAGGGTGGATTGGCCATGGTAATTTACACACAGTGCCCAGGGATCAGCAGGTTACGGTGTATTGGCCAAGCTAAATTACCCATAGTGCACAGGGATGTGCGGGTTAGGGTGGATTGGCCATGCTAAATTACCCATAGTGTTCAGGGGATGTGTAGGTGAGGGTGGATTGGCCATGCTAAATTGCCGGATAGTGTTCAGGGTTTGCAGATTAAGGTGGATTGGCCGAGCTAAATTACCCATAGTGTTCAGGGAAGTGCAGGTTAGGGTGGATTGGCCATGCTAAATTACACATAGTGTTCAGGGATGTGCAGGTTCGGGTGGATTGGCCATGTTACATTACCTTATAGTGTTCAAGGATGTGCAGGTTAGGGTGGATTGGCCATGTTAAATTTCACCATCGTGTTCAGGGGATGTGTAGGTTAGGGTTGATTGGCCATGCTAAATTACCCCATAGTGTTCAGGGATGTGCAGGTTAGGGTGGATTGGCCATGCTAAATTACCCCATAACGTTCAGGGGATGTGTAGGTTAGGGTTGATTGGCCATGCTAAATTACCCCATAATATTCAGGGGATGTGTAGGTTAGGGTGGATTGGCCATGCTAAATTACCCCATAGTGTTCAGGGATGTGCATTTTCGGGTGGATTGGCCATGTTACATTACCTTATAGTGTTCAGGGATGAGTAGGTTAGGGTTGATTGGCCATGCTAAATTACCCCATAATATTCAGGGGATGTGTGGGTTAGGGTGGATTGGTCAGGCTAAATTACCCTATAGTGTTCAGGAATGTGTAGGTTAGGGTGGATTGGCAATGCTAAATCACCCCATAGTATTCATGGATGTGCAGGTTAGGATGGATTGGCCATGCTAGATTACCCATAGTGTTCAGGGATGTGCAGGTTAGGGTGGATTGGCCATGCAAAATTACCCCATAGTGTTCAGGGATGTGCAGGTTAGGGTGGATTAGCCATGCTAAATTACCCCTAGTGTTCAGGGATGTGTAGGTTAGGGTGGATTGGCTATGCTAAATTTCCCATAGTGTTCAGGCATGTGCAGGTTAGGGTGGATTGGCCATGCTAAATTACCCCATAGTGGTCAGGGGATGTGTAGGTTAGGGTGGAATTGGTTATGCTAAATTCCCATAGTGTTCAGGGATGTGTCAGTTAGGGTGGATTGGCCATGCTACATTACCCAT
>NW_025180682.1:1182-2395 GCF_004010195.1 Chiloscyllium plagiosum | reverse complement strand
TTCAGTGTGATTGTGATGGAGTGAGTGTGAGTGTGTCAGCTTGACAGAGATGGAGTGAGCATGTGGGCTTCAGTGTGATGTTAATGGAGTTTGTGTGAGGCGATCAGGGTGACAGAGGTGGAGTGAATGTGAAGGGGTCATGGTGACAGTGATAGAGTGAGTATGAGGGGTTTAATGTGACGCTGATGGAGTGAGTGTGAGGGTGTTAGGGTGACAATGATGGAAGAAGTGTGAGAGGGTCAGGGTGACTGTGATGCAGTGAGTTTGAGGGAGTCAGGATCACGGTGATGGTGTGAGTGTGAGGGGTTCAGGGTGATTGTAATGGAGTGAGTGTGAGTGGGTCAGGGTGAGAGAGATGGAGTGATGGTGAGGGGACCAGTGTGACAGTGATATAGGCATTGTGTGGGGTTCACTGTGATGGTAATGGAGTTAGTGTGAGGGGATCAGGGTGACAGAGGTGGAGTGAGTTTGAAGGGGTCAGGGTGACAGTGATGGAGTGAGTGTGAGGGGTTTAGTGTGACGCTGATGGAGTGAGTGTGAGGAGGTCATGGTGACAATGATGGAATGAGTGTGAGGCGGTCAGGGTGACTGTGATACAGTGAGTTTGAGGGAATCAGGTTGACGGTGATGGAGTGAGTGTGAGTGGGTCAGGGTGACAGAGATGGAGTAAGGGTGAGGAATTCAGTGTGATGGTGATGAAGTGAGTGTGAGGGTGTCAGTGTGAGGTTGATGGAGTGAGTGTGACGGTGTCAGGGTGACAGAGATGGAGTGAATGTGAGAGGTTCAGGGTGACGGTGATGGAGTGAGTGTGAGGGGATGAGGGTGACGGAGATTGTGTGAGTGTGAAGTGGTCAGGGTGAAAGTGAAGGATTGAGTGTGAGAGTGTCAGAGTAACAGTGATGGTGTGAGTTGAGGGGTTCAGAGTGACGGAGATGGAGTGAGTGTGAGGAGTTCAGGGTGACGGTGATGGAGTGAGTGTGAGGGGTTCAGTGTGACGATGATGGAGGGAGTGTAAGGTGGTTAGGGTGATTGTGATGGAGTGAGTGTGAGGGGGGCCGGGTGATGGTGGTGGAGTGAGTGTTAGGGCGTCATGGTGATGGGGATGGAGTGAGTGTGAGAACGTCAGAGTGACTGTGTTGGAGTGAGTGTGAGGTGGCAGGGTGACTGGTGATGGAAAGTTGTGTGGGGGTTAGAAGGGTGGTGATGAAGTGAG
>NW_025180682.1:0-991 GCF_004010195.1 Chiloscyllium plagiosum | reverse complement strand
AGAGTGACGGAGAATGAGTGAGTGTGAGGAGTTCAGGGTGACGGTGATGGAGTGAGTGTGAGGGGTTCAGTGTGACGATGATGGAGGAAGTGTGAGGTGGTTAGGGTGATTGTGATGGAGTGAGTGTGAGGGGGGCCGGGTGATGGTGATGGAGTGAGTGTTAGGGCGTCATGGGGATGGAGATGGAGTGAGTGTGAGAGCGTCAGAGTGACTGTGTTGGAGTGAGTGTGAGGTGGCAGGGTGACTGTGATGGAGTGAGTGTGAGGGCTTCAGTGTGATTGTGATGGAGTGAGTGTGAGTTGATTAGGGTGCGAGAGATGGAGTTAGGGTGAGGGATTCCTTGTGAGCCAGATGGAGTGAGTGTGAGTGGGTCAGTACGAGGGCGATGGAGTGAGTGTGAGGAAGTCAAGGTGACAGAGATGGAGTCAGTCTGAGGGGTTCAGGGCAATGGTGATGTAGTGAGTGTGAGGGGACCAATGTGACGGTGATGTAGTGAGTGTGAGGGGTTCAGTGTGATGGTAATGGAGTGTGTGCGAGGGGACAAGTGTGACGGTGATGTAGTGAGTGTGTGGGCTTAGTGTGATGGTAATGGAGTTGGTGTGAGGGGATCAGGGTGACAGAGGTGGAGTGAGGATGATGGGTTTAGTGTGACTCTGATGGAGTGAGTGTGAGGGTGTTAGGGTGACTCTGATGGAATGAGTGTGAGGGGGTTCAGGGTGACTGTGATCGAGTGAGTGTGAGGGGTTCAGTGTGATTGCGATGGACTGAGTGTGAGTGGGTCAGTGTGACAGAGATGGAGTGAGGATGTGGGCTTCAGTGTGATGGTAATGGAGTTAGTATGAGGGCGTCAGGGTGACAGAGGTGGAGTGAATGTGAAGGGGTCATGGTGACAGTGATGGAGTGAGTATGAGGTGTTTAGTGTGACGCTGATGGATTGAGCGTGAGGGTGTTAGGGTGTCAATGATGGAATGAGTGTGAGAGGGTCAGGGTG
>NW_025180681.1:0-2395 GCF_004010195.1 Chiloscyllium plagiosum | reverse complement strand
CCAAACAGACTGCACAGTTTGTTCAAACATCTAAAACATTGTTTGTGAGTCTTTGAAATGTTGTGGGTGTGTTATACATTCCAAAGTGCATCACATTGATTTGATATGTCTCATTTATGTTTGCAAGTACAGAAATTTCTTTCACTGTTTCTGGTAAAGGCACTTGTCATAATCACACAGTAAGTCCAACTTGGTGATATAACTGCTTGTCAAACTTTCTCCATACAGGCCGCCAATCTCGGTATTGGATTTGAGTCCGAATTTGTAACGTTGTGGACCTTCCGATAATCTACGCAAAATCGTTGAGTCCCGTCTGGTCTTGTGTCCACTCTGTTTGTCTTAATTCTCGTAATGGAATTGACACTTGTAATCTGGTAGACACAACCATTGTGGCTAATGAAGACAGTTTCCCACTTCTATTTCGTGGCAGGGGTCTGTCACAATCATTCATAACCCATGGGAAACGATCTTCACATGTGGAAATTGGTTAGAAAGAACATTGTTGAACTTCATGCACTCTGCCTCAGTTCAGTTCCATCCTCGTTATGTTTGGCTACCACAACCATCTTGACCTCGATGGCTTTGGAAGTGTGAAGCTGATTGGGGTGTTGGCTTATCAGAACAGCATTCCCGACATCTACTTCATGTACAATCACATTTTCCCATGCATCTGATTCATAAATATGTCCACATACTGCAGTAACAAACTTTCAACTGTGTTCTTTGCTCCTAAGGAAGATAGTATATTAACCTGTTCTCACGCCTCAAGGCCTTCTTGGTCTTAAAGATATTTTGAGTTACATCAAAACCTACAACACCTATATTTGGTTCCTCACTCTGGTGGACAGTAACTAACACATGTTTCTTCAGATATATTCAAAGTTTGTGAGAAGATTTGTAGCTCGGGTGCTCATTGTTGTGGTTCTGTTGGCCGAGCAACACACATTCCCAGCTCGGCGAACACAACCACAACTTCAGATATATCTCTCTTAATACGGTTTCAATATGTCAACAACTTTATGAGATAGTTCACCGAACTCAAAGTTTTCCAAGTTTCTGAGGAGCTACTAAAACCTGGCTGTAAATTGCGTCTTATCACTGACAACAGTACTAATACGTCATTATCTCAAGTCAATGTCCAAATCTGTGTTTTTATCTGCAAACTGCTTCATTTTATGCTGAATCACCTTATCAATTTAATCTCATCCTTTCACCAGATGCATAATCTAATTCGGAGCTCTTGGGCTTTGGTCTTGTCATTTTTTTCATTAAATAATTTCATGGAGCCTCACCATCGTGTCCGAATATTAACTCAAAGGGAGGAAGCTGAGATGATTGAAGGGGAAACAATGATGAGGATATCTTCATCCTCATCACTCGGGTAATCCTGAAAGTAGGCTGTCAGCATGATCTTCAATGTCTGATGCCAGCTTTCTAAAGGTCTCTGAGATTCAGGCTGATGCATATTTGATTTAAAATCCAAATCCATAAACTGTCTCGCAGTAAAATTAGAACCTTGATTCAAATAAACATCTCTGGGTAGGCCATACCACGTGAAGAAAGTGACGAACTCCTCTACCATGATTTTACCTCAATTCTCATAATGGAATTGACTCTTGAAATCTGGTACACGCAACCTTTATGCGCAATGCAAGCTCTTTACAACTTTTATTTCTCGGCATGGGTCCGACACAATCATTCATAACCCGTGTGAAACATTCCTCACATGCGTGAATTGGTAACAAAGGTCCTGGTTTTATCTCCGCCTGTAATTTACCTGCCACTTGGGGGTCGGGAACGTTTTGGCGCCGCCCTTTTGGTGCAAATCATTTGACCACGCCGTTTTGGCTGTAAACGGTTTTGGCGCTCATTACTTTGGCGCTGAGCTGTTTTGGCGACAATTCAGATTTTAAAAAAGTCTGGTTTGTTTAAAGAGAGGATGACGAATGACCGATGTAATTTTCTCAACTAGCAAGAGTTGATCGTCAAATCTGTAATGACCCGCTGTAGATTCAAATTTCGTTTTGTAATCATTTACTCATTTAACAATTGTTAATAGTCATCTACTCTCTTGATGATACCTAAGCCCTTCAGTCTTCATATTGGAAAGCTGCAATACAATTTTCTTTCTATTTTCTTGTAGTGCCCATGCTAGAAATGGCTGAAAGCATTCTAAGCAAGAGAGATAAACTTAAATGTCTTAGATAAATGTAGCAAAATGTTGAAATTCTTTTTTTAATTCTGAATAGGTTAAAAATAATGAATAAAGATGAATTAGAATTATTTCTTACAATGCAATGAAAGCGAATTTCTTATGGTCTCTTCAAGACTTTTTCTAAATTCTGAATTGGCGCAAAAACATTCAGAGCCAAAGTAATGAGCGTCAAAATAGTTT
>NW_025180680.1:0-2395 GCF_004010195.1 Chiloscyllium plagiosum | reverse complement strand
TGGCAGCTCATTCCATACACGTACCACCCTCTTCTAACCAAGCTTCACTGTAAAGGGACAAACAAATAAATGTAACTCAAATAAAGAGGAACATAAAAAAATGACATAGACGTAAAAGCACAAACAATGTGCCCTCTCCAAATATATCCCAAGTCTAACCTGTTATTTGTACAAGTTGCCTGTTATTTGGTAGTTCTAGACGGCTGTGGAAATAAAAGCTCATGGTTAGATGAAATTTATCCTCAAGCACGATGAAAGAATGGGGAATGGATGCACTGATCATCGTAATGAACAATGAACAGGTAATTGAAAGGTGCATGTCAACATGGCATCCTTGTTCAGAAAAGGCAACAAAACAAACAAGAGTAATTAGAAGCCTATTGTCCTACTTCAAATATAGATTCAGATAATGGAATTGATTAGGAGAAGGAAGCTTAATGAACAACTGATTTGCTAGAGTTTAGAACCCAAGTGATTTGAGAAAAGCCTGATGACAAGGTACAACAATGAAGATCTGGTTCCATCCTTCAGCAGCTCCCACTGCTGCTAATGGTGTTCATCCTGACTTCAACTAACTTCAACTATACCATTGATGCAGCTGTATGATACACCAGGGCTGACAGCAAACTGGGTGCCAAGTCTAGATGCCTGACTGAAATGGTAAAAGATGCCAAGCTACATGATGTCTGCAACAGTCCTATGGATGGAGTGTCGTAATGATATGCCTTGATAAAGCCAGCTGGGTCTGTCTATTCCAGAACAGACTTAAAAATGATTAGAAGGGTTAGACATCTGTAATGGCCCACTTTGAGGCTCTGGTGCTCTGGAGGGTATACCAAAGGGTCCTTCATTCTCAAAGGCACTCAGAAGACAGGAGAGAGGCATAGTGAAAAATCCCAACTCCAGAAAACTATGCAGAATGCTCCAGTTGCATTCAATGGATGGTCATGTCAAACAGGATCTTCAAGAGATGAAGAGCCAGCTGTCCTCATTGTTTGCCCAGGAAGACACGAAGGTCATCTAATCCATAGTTTTTTAATGAAGCAAGATGACATGTGCTTATATTTCTTCTTCCAGAAGGTACCATGAGATTGGATCAGCCCAGACCTGCTGGAGGTGTACAAGAATGTTCTTCTGGCCAACAGGATGCCTAATGCATGAGGAAATGAATCATCATTCATGCCTTCAAGCTGAATAGAGAAAGGGAAGATATCTGAAATTAACAGACCATCCCATTGAATATGGACTTCAAAATTCTGACCAAGATCATTGCCAATTGGATCATCTGCTTTGGATTAAGTAATTGATCCTGACCAGATCTGTGTTGCACCCAATAGGAAGATCTGTAAGAATCTTGCGCTATTCAGACATACAATCACCTTTGTGTAAAAAAAGCTGGAAAAATAAAAATGGGGCATGAGATGTGGTGGTCCTTCCCCAGTGCAGATAGAGACCTATTTATCCGGTGCAAGGTGTGCTTAGTCTTGCTGTATTTGCTGCAGGTCTGGCCTATTCTTCATTCCTGTGCCATAGTGATCACCCAATTATCTTCCACTTTATCTGGAGTTTAAAGGTGGAATATTTTATTGGGACATTATACATACATTTTGAGATAAGGGGGACATGCCAATGTCACCCTCATCCTGATGGCCAGCTTTATATGTGCTTGCAGCAAGGTTTTTGTCAATGCAAGCATCGAGTGTTATAATGTGCCCATGTTCTATCTGTTGCCAACTTTGCTCTGGGCATATTACTCCAAGTAGTTGGACTGTGCTGCACCACATGTTTTGGAGAGGTTTATGCAGAAAAAACACATTTGGCTGCAAGTCCACCAGGCAGTGGTCAACACATAACATCCTAAGACACCTTAGAAGAAAAAGAGAGGGTATAACCTGTTGATTAGTTTCATTTTCAGACAGTTAAAGCCATTTTGCATAATGCCTCATCACTAGCACTTCCAAGTAAGCATCAAAATGTACCATTGTCTGCCTCCTTCTGTAACATGCCTTTGCAAAAAAAGGTCTGGAGAGAGATGCAACAATGTTTGTTAAGGTTCATCCCATGCAGCTCCACATGTAACACTCTGTGCTCTATGGACTGTTCCCAAGGATGTACACCAAGATAAACATCAACCAGCCTGAAGGACCATCAACGTGGTGAAAGATGCTGTTGGTCATCCAGTAAACGAGTTGCTCTCAACAAACATATTCTCAAGTTGAGGACCATGTTCTGAGGGATTCACTAAAGCTTGGAGCAACTTCCACATAGCTGCGATGAGCTAAGGTGACTATTTAAACTTTTTCAGTCATAGTGTACCAAAGGACTAAAAACTGTAGAAGACCTTGGACTGTATGCTTGACAACGAAGTGTATACATTAGAACCTTGATTATCCGA
>NW_025180679.1:1351-2395 GCF_004010195.1 Chiloscyllium plagiosum | reverse complement strand
AACACCGCTGTCCACTAACGGTAAGTAATTTTTTAAAAAAAAACTGCCCTACCTGAGCTTCAGTCTTCCGGGTTCGTCTTATCTTAGACAGGACGGAGCTCTGCAGACCAGCCCGTTGACAAAAATGTATCAGGTCCCGGACCAGGTGGACGTTGTCGTGTATAAAACTTTTGATGGGCTGAATAGCCTGCTTCAGTAGAAGTGTAGTTGGGAATGGTGCAGAACATTTTGGAACCATCAGTGAACAGCTCACTTCTGACTTTACAATGGAGGGAGGATCATTGATGCTGCGGCTCCTGCTAGCCCACAGTGCCTCATGGATGGCCAGTTTTCATGTGCTCACTCCTTTAGAAGTATGTCCTACCTCGCAGGAGGGAGTGCCACATAACACAGTGAGCAGGGTCTTCAATATGAGGCTGAGACTGTCCCTCCACCAGGACTGTGTGCTGGCTGCTCCTACAGATACTTTCAGGGTCATATTGATCTGGGATAAGGGGTTTGGTGCGAATGTTTCCATCTTGTTGGTTCCCCCATCACGTCCCCCAGTCTGTCTGCTGTTATGTGAGGCCTCTCCCTGCTTAGTCCGTGGGAGGCTTGTGGGGCACTCTTGGTGATGGACATTGAAGTCCCACACCCAGAGGACTGTCTGTGTCCTTATCACCCTCAGAGCTTCCTCTGATTTGTTTCCAATATCATGGGGAAATGAGTTATCACCGGGGGGACAAGTGAGGGGCAGGGGATGTGCATCATCAGGCGATTTCCTTGACCATCTGTGACCTGTTACCAGGAGATTTCCGGGTTCTGGAATCAATGTTTGGGAATTGCAGGGTAACTCCTTCGCTGACTGTATCCCAGGGAGTCCACACCGCTGGTGGGTCTGTCCTGCAGGTGGGACAGGATATATCCAGGGATGGTGATGGGGCTTCATGAAACATGACCCATCAGGCTTGGTCCCGTGAGTATGATGGTGCCATACTGTTTCCTGACTGGGAGTGTGGTGTTGGAAAGGCACAGCAGGTCAGGCAGCATTCAAGGATCAGGGGA
>NW_025180679.1:0-205 GCF_004010195.1 Chiloscyllium plagiosum | reverse complement strand
CATTCCACTGACTGTATCCATCACTTCCATTTGTAAACAATAAAAATATTCATTAAAGCGTGCTGAACAGCAGAGTGAAAGATTTTGTTGTGTGTCTTTGTGTTGGAGAAGCTGAGCTGGAGAGAGACAGACTCAGCCCCAAATCCTGGTCCTCAGGGAATGGGAGCGCACTGCAGCCAGAGCTCAGGAGCTGGGTTCAAGTGTG
>NW_025180678.1:1200-2395 GCF_004010195.1 Chiloscyllium plagiosum | reverse complement strand
GGAAGTAGTTGATGCTCGTTCAGTGAACGTTTTAAAGCTAAGGTAACTTTTTTTTAAAAGAAATAACTAATTAATTAAGGGCTATGATGAGAATGTTGGTCAATGGTTCTGCGTCCACGAAATGATCAGCCATGATCTTAATGAATGGCAGAGCAAGCTCAAAGGGCAGGACGGCCTTCTCCTGTTCCAAATTCTTTTGTTGTTATATTTTGCATTCCTCCCGCACTCTTGACTTTCAGGTGCTGGTGTTGGATTAGGATGGACAAAATTAAAATTCACAGAACACCAGGTTATAGTCCAACAGGTTTATTTGGAAGCACTCGCTTTGCAGCTTCTGCATCAGATGGTTGTGTGATTTTTAACTTTGTGTCTCACTCTTGTAACTGATAAACAGCAACAAAAGCCACGAAGCAGTGCGCATGCTCCAGCCAACAATGGGCCCCTGGTGGTTGATGTCAGCGGAAGACCAATGGAAAGGCAGGGGCACAGCTGGAGGACCTGGGGGTGCATTTGGTCCTCCGACCAATCAGAGTAAATGAGGGACGGGGCTAGACTATACCATGTGATCATCCTCACGGTGGGCGCGGATGTGCACGACGTGTGGATGGAGAGCTGTTGGTAAGGAAAGAAATAAACAGCAGGAAGTTGGACGGAAATGGTGTTGGTATGGGCTGAGAGGTTTTACAAACATTTGATGCACATTGGAAAATACAAATTTGGAACTTACAGTCCCGTTTTTGCAGTAAACTGGAAAATAACCTCATCATGTGACCGCCGCCATCTTTATTCGGGGCAAAGATTCACTGGACACGTGCGGCCGCCAGCTTTGTCGGGGGCAAAGTTCAGAGGTGTGTATCTGCAGCCCTCCCTGGTAGAGAGTCATAGGGCAGCATTTACTCATAGCACATTCAAACCCAGATAAATTGATTTTTTTTTTTCTGGATTTGTTTCTTCATCCATTTAAATGATTTGGATGTGAACAGAGCCGGTACGGTTCGTAAGTTTGCAGATGACACCAAAATTGGAGGTGTTGTGGACAGTGATAAAGGTTGTCTCAGAATACAATGGGATATTGATCAGATGGGCCAATGGGCTGCAGAGTGGCAGTTAGGGTTTAATTTAGATAAATGCGAGGTGCTGCATTTTAGAAAAGCAAATCAGAGCAGGACTCACACTGAATTGTAAGGTCTTGGAG
>NW_025180678.1:0-1155 GCF_004010195.1 Chiloscyllium plagiosum | reverse complement strand
ATGTTGCCAGGGTTGGAGGATTTGAGTTGCAGGGAGAGGCATAATAGGCTGGGGCCATTTTCCCTGGAGTGTCATAGGCTGATGTGTGATGTTGAAGAGGTTTATAAAATCGTGAGGGGCATGGATAGCGTAAATAGACAAGGTGTTTACCCTGGGGTGGTGGAGCCCAGAGCGAGAGAATATAGGTTGAGGGTGAGAGGGGAAAATTCAAAAGGAGTCTAATGGGCAACCAAAATTGTAACATTTAAAAGGCATTTGAATAGGAAGGGTTCAGAGGGATGTCAGTCAAGTGCTGGCAAATGGGAATAGTTTAGGTTAGAATATCTGATTTGCATAGATGGGTTGTACTGAAGAGTCTGTTTTTGTGCTAGACATCTCTGACTGTGGGATCATAAAAGTGAACACTGCTCTTATTCACCTCTGGGCTCCTTGATGTCCACTTGTTCGTTATCTAGCTTCCTCAGTCTCACATGAGTGTATTTTTGCCATGTTTGGTATTTTACTACTACGTTCACAGATCTTTTTGTAAATGGATTGTCCACTGCTGCCTGACTCCTGACCATTATCAGGTTATTTTTTCCACAATATCTTTGACAGTCAAGAATTCTTTTTTCCAATAGTGAGTGGATTCTTCTTCCATTTCTGACAGTCAAATTCTGCACCATTTTCATTCCCTATAATTCATATTGCATTCCCTGAAACATCATGTGTATTTCTCCTCCCACAGATATCAGTGATCATTGCCAAAGCCCTGTTGCCTGTGGAGAGGGTGATGTTTGACTTCCTTGTACAGCTGCAGTTTGAATGGTGAAGGCGCTTCCACAACATGGTTGGGTAAGAGACATTACAGATTATTCACTCAGCGATAGTGAAAAGTAGAAGATACCTGTACAAATGAACATGTTTTTAATTTCAAAAAAATATTGAGAACTTTTGACATAAGGCCACAGCTGGAGAATATTATGTCCATTGCCAAATTAGCAATTTTTCAGGTTAGCCTTAAAGGAAGAAAGCAGATCTTAGAGGGTGGGAATTCCAGACCATGTTGCCTTGGAAGATATAGAAACAGTCACAAGCTGAACTCAAAAATAAACACATCATTGGGAGTCTAAACTAAAATGAGTTATTGAGATATGAAATGGTGTGCGGTGCAGG
>NW_025180677.1:0-2395 GCF_004010195.1 Chiloscyllium plagiosum | reverse complement strand
ATCTGATGTTTGACGGATGGTACAAACTGATGTTTGACGGATGGTACAAACTGATGTGACAGTGGCAATTAAGACATTTGAATTGCTCACTTGTAACTCGATAATTTAAACCCTTCCCGTCTTTTAAATTACTCTTTTTACATACGACGTGGATGTTAAGCATGGAATAGGAAACACAGGTCAGATAATCACAGTTCCGGTCTAAACCCTCAGAGATAAAGAGTCATTTGTTTTGGTTCTTCCTTTTAGATCTTTTTAGATTATACAGATTATTTGAACCCCATTGTCTGCTTTCACTCACTGGTTGAGATTACTTTCTTTCATTGTTTTTAAGGTCCTATTGCTCCATAAGTTGGAAAGTTAAGCAGAGGACAGCTCTTTTTGAAGACTTTCAGGTTTCTCCACATAGGAAACAGAGACCTATAGAGAGACGAGTGGTGCTATCCCTTTACAGATTAGGCTCTTCCTTGCTGCACTGTCCCCATATAAACTATGATCATCTGGTCAGGAGCCAATCAAAATGTTGTTATCAAACAGCTGTCCTTTCGTTCAGAACCCAATGGCCCTGTTT
The DNA here is from genome assembly GCF_004010195.1 of Chiloscyllium plagiosum. Classification (NCBI taxonomy): domain Eukaryota; kingdom Metazoa; phylum Chordata; class Chondrichthyes; order Orectolobiformes; family Hemiscylliidae; genus Chiloscyllium; species Chiloscyllium plagiosum. The sequence continues at coordinate 1,824 of NW_025180677.1, read as the reverse complement.
TGAATGCTGTCACTCTCCATTGCAGAAGAAAATAACTTTGCATACGACTTCCAATAGGTTCCAGTAAAAGTGATTTTTACAACTGTAGATGTCTCTTTGCATCGTGTATAAAGCCAAAAGCGCTGCGGGTGCTCTAAATCAGAAACAAAAACAGGAATTGCTGGAAAAGCTCAGCAGGTCTGACAGGATCTGTGGAGAGAAATCAGAGTGACCATTCGGGCCTGGTGACCCTTCCTCAGGCTTCAGGTTCTGCCAGACCTGTTGAGCTTTTCCAGCAATTCCTGTTTTTGTTTCTCTTTGCATAGTTCATTTGTTTTAAAGCAGTATCTGCCTTTGTTTTAACCCATCATCCAAAAACAAAGGGAATATGTGATGTGGTCTTTAAAGCCACTGTTCAATCATGACATCATGATAATTTTCCTGAAACATGTATCACCTACTCACTGTGAAACATAACACACCATTCCCCTTTTTCCAAAGAGACGCAGTCCTAAAAAGATATACACCATTGCACACAGGCACATCTTATCAATTCAACAGGTAAACACAGAATTAATAAGGTTAATATTTCAAACGTCGATGCAATGTTTTTGAGGTTTCACAACTCGCCCTGATCTGGAGGGGATTGTTTTCTCATTTGCTCTTGGCTCACAACTTGTTAATTCTGTTTCTCTCCCCACAGATGCTGCCAGACCTGCTGAGTTTCTCCAGCAATTTTGGTTTTTGTTTCATATTTCCTGAAGTAAAGAAGACTAAGGGATGATTTAGAGTCATAGAGTCACAGAAATGTACAGCAGGGAAACAGACCTTTCAGTCCAACGTGTCCATGCTGACCAGATATCATGAACTAATCTAGTCCATTTGGCCCAGAACCCTCCAAACCCTTCCTATTCATATACCCATCCAGGTGCTTTTTAAATGTTGTAATTGTACCAGCCTCCACCACTTCCTCTGGCCGCCCATTCCATACACGTACCACTCTCTGCGTCAAAAGATTACCCCTTAGGTCTCTCTTATATCTTTCCCCCATCACCCTAAACCTAGGCCCTCTAGTTCTGGACTCCCCCACCCCAGGGAAAACACTTTGCCTATTTATCCATACCCTTCATGATTTTATAAACCTTGATAAGGTCACCCCTCAACCTCCGATGCTCCAGGGAAAACAGTCCCAGTTTATTGAACGAGGATTTTAGATATTACACATACAGGTTAGGAGAAGCCATTTCCGCGATTTGTGGAGAATAATCTGGGAATTCAAGCCAGACTTTTCCAGGATGAAGATAGGGAACACTTCTTCACACAATGTGGAGTAGAGGTTTAGAGGACTCTCCTGCAAATGGTGTTCACCCGGTGAGGACTCGGCATGGAGATCACTCAGTAATGATTCAGCGTGGTGATCGCTCAGTGATGACTCGACGTGGTGATCGCCAAGTGATGACCCGGCGTGGTGATCACCCAGTGATGATTCGGCGTGGTGATCGCCCAGTGATGACTCGGCATGGTGATCGCCCAGTGATGACTCGGCATGGTGATCACCCAGTGATGACCTGGAGTGGTGATCGCCAAGTGATGACTCGGTGTGGTGATCGCCAAGTGATGACTCGGCGTGGTGATCGCCCAGTGATGACCCGGCGTGGTGATCGCCCAGTGATGACTCGGCGTGGTGATCGCCAAGTGATGACTCGGCGTTGTGATCGCCCAGTGATGACCCGGCGTGGTGATCACTCAGTGATGACTCGGCGTGGTGATCGCCAAGTGATGACTCGGCGTGGTGATCGCCCAGTGATGATTCGGCGTGGTGATCGCCCAGTGATGACCCGGCGT
>NW_025180676.1:0-2395 GCF_004010195.1 Chiloscyllium plagiosum | reverse complement strand
CCAACAGCATCCCACCCAGACACACTCGATTACACTACAGACCTGCAGTTCCCCATGGCAATTTCCTGATGAAGGGTTTTGCCCAAAACGTCGATTCTTCTGCTCCTCAGATGTTGCCTGACCTGATGTGCTTTTTCCAGCACACACTCTCGACCCTAATTTCCAGCATCTGCAGTCCTCACTTTCGCCCTGTAAGGGGTGAATGTTATATTCCGAGTCTTTTAAATCTTTTAAAATCTTTTCCCCTCACCCTAAACCTATACCCTGTAGTTTTGGAATACCTCTACCCTGGGCAAAGGACAAAAACGTTGACCAGCCAGACAAAATGCAAAAGGAATAACATGTCTAGGCACAGGGGAAAAACATTTCGACAAAATTTGCTTTGGTATTTTTCTCTCGTATTCGCATTTGGACACTTAAAATTTGTCATGATGTGGAGGTGCCCGTGTTGGACTGGGGTGTACGAAGTTAAAAATCACACAACACCAGGTTACAGTCCAATCGGCTTGTTTGGAAGCACTAGCTTTCGGAGCGCCGCTCCTTCATCAGGCGGCTGTGGAGTATACGATCATAAATTCTGTGTCTTACGATCTTATACTCCACAACCACCTGATGGAGGAGCAGCGCTCTGAAAGCTAGTGTTTCTAAATAAGTCTGTTGGACTATAACCAGGTGTATTGTGATTTTTAACTTTAAAATTTGTAACAAATTCCTGCACACTGAGCATGCTCCGCGGTGTCAGCAAGCACTGCGCACGACCGCCAGTGTCAGCAAAGCACTGCGCACATTCCTTGGTGTCCGCAGAAACTGCGCGTCAGCTCCTTTCCATGGACCAATGGAGAACCTTGGAGCACCGGAAGGAGACTGGTCCTCCTGCCAACCAGAGCCGGCCATTGTCGAAATGTGGCGGTTGGACCGTGAGCTCTGAAGCTGCTGCTGCTCCTTTCTCTGTGAACTTCACCCCAGACTGTAACTTCCTTCCTCTGTCTAACTTTTGTGACTACAACAGTCTGTTTCTCACCACTTTTTCCATTTTTTGTTTCATTCTGGGGTTCAATTGTTAACTTGCAGCAACTGAAAGGAAAGAGTGAATCGGGGGGCGGGGGGACAGACTCTGGAAAAGTTGATCCAGATCTGTGTCTCAGTTTGCAAACACATGGCAAATGCAGTGACACAATCTATAGCCTTTGATGTTTAAAAAAAACGCAGAGAGGAGGCGCATTGTTTAAATGGTGATATGTTGAGATGTGATGAAAGTGTGATGATGGAGATCAGAGTTGAATATTGTGGCGCTGAAAAAGCACAGCAGGTTAGGCAGCGACTGAGGAGGAGGAGAGTCAATGTTTTGGGCACGAGCCCTTCATCAGGGATGATGTGTGGATAGACAAAGGGGCCTCAGCGTCCTTCTACACCAGTCACTGCCAGTTGTCAGACAGGAGCAGCAAGCAATCAGCAAGGCAAGTGGTATATTAGCAAGAGAAGTTGAGTTCAGAATTGGGGATGTCTTCCTGCAGTTAGGTCAGTCATTGAATGTATTCAAGGCTGAGTTCATTTGACTTTGAAGAACAAAGAAGTGGATGGGTATTGGGGGAAGGTAAGAAAATGGTTTTAAGACCAGTATAGAACAGTTACAGTCATACAGCACAGAAACAGACCCTTCAGTCCAAATAGTCCATGCAGACTGTGTTCTGAAACTAAACTTGTCCCACCTGCCAGTGTTTGGCCCAGACTCTCTAAACCTTTCCTATTACAATTGCAACATTTAAGAGGCATTTGGATGGGTATATGAATAGGAATGGTTTGGAGGGATATGGGCCGGGTGCTGCAGGTGGGACTAGATTGTTTTGGGATATCTGGTCGGCATGGACGGGTTGGACTGAAGGGTCTGTTTCCATGCTGTACATCTCTATGTACTCATCCAAATGTCTTTTAAACACTGTAACTGTACCTGCATCCATCACCTCCTCTGAGGTGACCACATGAGAACTATTGTCTGTCTTAAAATAAAAAGGTGCCCCTCATGTCTTTTTAAAATATTTCTCCTCTCATCTTCAAAGTTTGCTCCCTAACCTTGAAACACCCATCCCAGGGAAATAATACCTGCTGTTCACCTCATCGATACCCCTGAAGATTTTATAATCCTCTCTAAGGGGAGAAAGTGAGGTCTGCAGATGCTGGAGATCAAAGTTGAAACTTTATTGCTGGAACAGCACAGCAGTTTTCCTGAAGAAGGGCCTGTGCCCGAAACGTCGAATCTCCTGTTCCCTGGATGCTGCCTGACCTGCTGTGCTGTTCCAGCAATAAAGTTTCAACACTAATCCTCTCTAAGGTCATCTCTCAACCTCCAATGCTGCAGTGAAAGAAATCCCACCCTGTCCACCTAGATGCCGGTATA
>NW_025180675.1:0-2395 GCF_004010195.1 Chiloscyllium plagiosum | reverse complement strand
GGTATACATAGTCTATATGGACTCTAGTAAGGCTTTCAGTAAGGTTCCACATATTACGCTGTTCTGGAAGGTTAGATCACATGGAATTGAGGGGGAGTTAGCAAATTAGGTATAAAATTGGCTTGATGGTGGGAAGCAGAGGTAATACAGAAAGAATGCTGGTCAGACTGGAGGCCTGTGACTAGTGGAATGCCTCAGGGGTTGATGCTGGGAGCACTGCATATTACATATATCTGTGACTTAGATGAGAATATACAGGCATGGTTTGTAAGTTTAAAGATGACAATAAAATAGGCGGCATCATGGAGAGTGAGGAAGGTTATCATAAATTTCAGAAATTACAGCAGTACCTTGATCAGCTGGGGAAGTGGGCTGAGAAATGGCAAATGGATTTTAATATAGATCAGTGTAAGTCCTTGCATTTTAGAAAGTCAAATCAAGGTTGGAGTTTCATGGTGAATGTTTGGGTCCTAAGGAGTGTAGTGGAACAGAGGGACCTTGGAATTCAGGTGCATGGTTCTCTGAAATTTGGTTCAGAGGTAGACATTGAAGAAAGCTTTTGGCACACTGGCCTTAATCAGTCTATTTCACTGAGTATCGAAATTAGGGAGTTATGTTACAGTTATACAGGATGCTGCTGAGGCCATATTGGTAGCGTTATGTTCAGTTTTGTTCACTTTGCTATATGAAGGATGTTATTAAACTGGAAATAATGCAGAAAAAATATAAGATGTTGCCAAGGACTCAATGGACTGAGTTATAGGGAGAGGTTGGACAAGCTAGGACTTTTTACTTTTGTGTGTGTGAGACTGAGGGAGGATCATATTAAAGTGTGTAAGACCATGACAGGCATGGATAGAGTGAATGTACCCAGTCTTTTTCTTCCCAGGGTTGGGAAATAACAAACTGGAGAGCATCAGTTTAAAGTCAGGGGAGAAAGAATAAAAGGGAACTTGAGGAACAACCTTTTTATACACATGGGCTGGTACACATATGGAATGAGCTGCCAGGGGAAGTGATTAAGGCGGATACATTAACAACGTTAAAAAGGCATTTGGACAAATACATGGATAGGAAAGGAATAGAAGGATACGGGGCAATGGCAAGGTAATGGGGTTACCGTAGATGGACATTTTGGTCGGAATGGACAGTTTGGGCTGAAGAGTCTGTCTCCGTGCTGTCGGAGTCAATACTGTGTAAAAATAATCCTGTTGTATGAGGATGACCAGTACTGTGTAGGAATAATCCTGTGGCTTGAGGGTTATCAATACTGTGTATGAATAATCCATGGCCTGAGATGGTCAATCCTGTGTGGGAATAATCCTGTGACCTGTAAATGGTCAAGACAGTGTGTTCATTAATTCTGTGGCTGTAAGCTGGTCAATATTGGGTGAGAATAATCATGCGGCCTGAGGATTGTCAATACTATGTGGGAACAATCCTGTGACCTGTAAATGGTCAAGACAAAGTGTTCATTAATCCTGTGCCATGTGCTAGTCAATACTGTGTGTGAATAATCCTGTCCCCTGTGAATGATCAATACTGTTTGTGAATATTGCTGTGGACTGAGAATGGTCAATACTGTGTGGGAATAACCGTTGGGCCAAAGGATAGTCAATACTGTGTGTGTTAAATATCCTGCTGCCTGAGGATGTTCAATACAGTAAGTGAATAGTCTGTGGCCAGAGAATGGTCCATACTCTGTGGGAATAATTCTGTAGCCTGAGGATGGTCAAAACAGTGTGTGAATAATCCTGTGGCCTGAGAATGGTCAATGCTGTGTGGGAATAATCCTGTGGCCTGAGGATGTTCAATACTTTGCGTGAATAATCCTGTCGCCTGAGTGTGGTCATATTCTGTGTGGGGAAAATCCTGTTGAGTGAGGATGGTCAATACTGTGTGTGAATAATCCTGTGGCCTGTGACTGGTCAAGACTCTGGGGGAATCATCCTGTGGCCTGAGGTTTGTCAATACGGTGTGTGAAAACTTGTGTTGCCTGAGGTTGGTCAATACTGTGTGTGAGTAGTCCTTTGGCCTGAGAATGGTCAATACTATGTGTGAAAAATGCTGTGGACTGTGAATGGTCAATACTGTATGCGAGTAATCCTGTGTTCTGAGGATGGTCAATACTGTGTGTGAAAATAATCCTGTGGCCTGAGAATGGTCAATACTGTGTGTGAATTAACTTGTGACCTGAGAATTGTGAATACAGTGTGTGAATGAATAATCCTGTGCACCGTGAATACTCAATACAGTGTGTAAATAATCCTGTGGACTGAGGGCAGTCAATACTGTGTGTGAATAATCCTACGGCCCGTGAATCGTAAATACTGTTTGTGAATAGCCCTTTGCCTAAGGATGGGCAATACTGTGTGTGAGTAATGATGTGGCCTGT
>NW_025180674.1:0-2395 GCF_004010195.1 Chiloscyllium plagiosum | reverse complement strand
GAGTGACATAGTGTGTTCCAGTGTGGCAGATAGGGTCACAGAGTATCACAGAGTCTCAGACAGTGTCAGAGAGTGTCACAGTGTGTTTCAGAGAGAGTCAGAGAGTGTCACATTGTGTCTCAGAAATTCAGGGAGAGTCAGAAAGTATCACAATCTGTCAGCGAGTGTCACAGTGTGTTTGAGAGAGAGTCAGCGAGTGTCACAGTGTGTTTCAGAGATGGTCAGATAGGATCAGAGAGTGTCACAGTGCATCTCAAAGTGTCAGAGAGAGTCAGAGAGAGTTACAGTGTGTCTGAGAGAGTGTCAGAGAGTGTCACAGTCTGTCTCAAAGAGTGTCACAGTGTGTCACCGTCTGTCAGAGAGTGTAACAGAGTTCTTCAGATGTGCTGGAATGTGTCACAGTATGTCATAGGTGGTGTCAGAGAGTGTCACAGTGTGTTTTAGAGGGTGTCAGAGTGTGTTGGAGAGTGTCAGAGAGTATCACAGTGTGTCTCTGCCTGTGTCAGAGAGTGTCAATATGTGTTTAAGATAGTGTCAGAGAGTGTCACAGTCTGTCAGAGAGTGTCATAGTGTGTCTCTACCTGTGCCAGAGAGTGTCACAGTGTGTTTCTAGTGTCAGAGAGCTTCACAGTGTATCTCAGTGTGTCAGAGAGAGTCACATTGTGTCTCAGAGAGAGTCAGAGAGTGTTTCAGTGTGTCACAGTCTGTCAGAGAGTGTCACAGTGTGTCTCCGCCTGTGTCTGAGAGTGTCACAATGTGTTTCAGAGAGTGTCAGAGAGTGTCACAATGTTTCTCAAAGAGTGTCAGAGAGCGTCACAGTGTATCTCAGTGTGTCAGAGAGAGTCACATTGTGTCTCAGAGAGAGTCAGAGAGTGACACAGTATGTCTCAGAGAGTGTGAGAGAGAGTCAAAAAAAGTCACAGTGTGTCTCAGAGAGTGACCGAGTGACTCAGAGAGTCAGTGAGAGACAACAAGTGTTACAGTGTGTCTCAGAGAGTGTTAAATAATCTCGGAAAATGTCACCGTCTGTCAGAGAGTGTCACAGTGTGTCAGAGAGTGTCTCAGTGTGTCCCAGAGAGTGTCGCAGTGTGTCAGAGTATCTCAGAGTGTGTCTCAGAGAGGGACAGAAAGTGACATAGTGTGTTCCAGTGTGGCAGATAGAGTCACAGTATGTCTCAGTATGTCATACTGTGCCTCAGAGAGTGTCAGAGAGAGTCAGTGTGTGATGCAGTGTGTCTCAGAGAGAGTAAGAGTGTCACAGTGTGTCTCAGAGAGCGGCACAGTTTGTCACAGTCTCTCAGAGAGTATAACAGTGTGTTTCAGAGAGAGTCAGAGAGTGTCACAGTGTGTCTCAGAGTGCCAGAGAGAGTCTGCCAGAGAGAGTCAGATAGTGTTTCAGTGTGTCACAGTCTGTCAGAGAGTGTCACAGTATGCCTTAGAGAATGTCAGAGAGTGTCACAGTGTGTCTCAGTGAGTGTCACAGTGTTTCTCAGAGTGTCAGAGAGAGTCACATTGTGTCTCAGAGAGAGTCAGAGAGTGACACAGTATGTCTCAGAGAGTGTGTGAGAGCATCAAAAAATGTCACAGTGTGTCTCAGAGAGCGACCGAGTATCTCAGAGAGTCAGAGAGAGAGAGCAAGTGTCACAGTGTGTCTCAGAGAGTGTCACAGTGTCTCAGAAAATGTCGCCGTCTGTCAGAGAGTGTCACAGTGTGTCAGAGAGTGTCTCAGTGTAACCCAGAGAGTATCGCAGTCTGTCAGAGTGTCTCACAGTGTGTCTCAGAGAGGGACAAAGAGTGACATAGTGAGTTCCAGTGTGGCAGATCGAGTCACAGAGTGTCACAAAGTGTCACAGCGTGTCTCAGCGAGTGTCACAGTATCTCTCAGACAGTGTCAGAGAGTGCCACACAGAGTTTCAGAGAGAGTCAGAGAGTGTCACAGTGTGTCTCAGAGATTTAGGGAGAGTCATAAAGTGTCACAATCTGTCAGCGAGTACCACAGTGTGTTCCAGAGAGAGTCAGAGAGTGTCACAGTGTGTCTCTAGATTGTCAGATAGGATCAGAGAGTCTCAAAGTGTCAGAGAGAGTCAGAAAGTATTACAGTGCGTCTGAGAGTGTGTCAGAGAGAGTCAGGGAGAGAAACAGTGGGTCTAAGAGATTTTCATACAGAGTCAGAGAGTGTCACAGTGTGTCTCAGTGAGTGTCACAGTGTGTTGGAGATAGTCACAGAGTGTCACAGTGTGTCTGAGAGAGTGTCACAGTGTGTTGGAGAGTGTCAGAGACTGACACAGTGCGCCTCTGCCTGTGTCAGAGAGTGTCACAGTCTGTTTCAGAGAGTGTCACAATGTGTCACAGTCTGTCAGAGAGTGTCACAATCTGTCACAGTCTGTCAGAGAGT
>NW_025180673.1:0-2395 GCF_004010195.1 Chiloscyllium plagiosum | reverse complement strand
TGCCTGCAGCTGCCCTCTATACCTGTTTGTCAGCTTATGATCACTACCCTTTTTGCTACACCTGTGAAAACAACACCCTTCCCCATTTCTCACAATTCCCCCATTTCTTTTCTTTTGCATCTTGTTGTTTTTGCAATTTCTGCCCTCTTTACACCCTAAGGTGCAGAGGTTCACAATCTTATACACGGTATCACATTACCCCTTTCATCTCTCAAATTCTAGGAGCATTCTTTGACTTTCCCTCTGTTGCACGTCACCTCCCCAAGGGACGTCATCAGTCGGCACATTATCCACTTGAGGACCTTGAACCCTACTACCAGACCCACTAATATCAATAATCCATAGCTGGCTAGATTGACTAACCGCTTTTCCCAATCCATCAGTCCCCAATCACCCCATCCCCATCCTGTTCCTTTATCGTTCCGAAGTTCATCCCCAATTTCTCTTATATCTTTTATCTTTTTCCTTATTATCTCTGCCTTTTCTTCCACCGTGGAAGAGGTGTCTGGGATGAAAGTGTAGCATTCTTTACCGATTAAAGCACAGGTTCCCCCTTTTTCGGCCAAGATATAGTCTAAAGCCATTCGATTCTTGTAAAGCTGTTAGTCTCGTGACCATCATTTCGGTGGTTATGGCCACTATTTGGAACTCAGTTTCTCTAAATGAGTCAGCGGTATCATTAACCAATTTTTCAAAGGCTGCCGCCAGTTTCTGTATTTCTCTCCCTGCCCTTGCAGTGCCATAATTTGGGAATAATGTCCACCAGAAACGGTCCCATTTAGAGACCTCTCGGATTTTACGGCTTATTCCCTTTTCCTTTTTCAGGGTGTCATGTTTTTCTATCCGGAGTTGGGCGGGGGGAGGGGAGGTATATAAGCGGGGTAACAGCAGCCACTCCAGCTTTTTTGTTTCTGTGGTGATGTCTGAGTTTTTACTGGATTGTTCCAACATTTACTGCCGGTGCAACCGCCACTCCATACGTACTTTTCACCCGGCATGTAGGGATATACCTTGGACCCGCATATCCAATAGGTCCCGTTTAATAATGGGGGAATGTTCGTGGCCGTGGCTCGGTTAGTGTAGACGCAAGATGATTTTCCTAATTGGAAGGGGGCAGTATCATTCTGATTACAGAAACAAGTGGCGTTTACTGTTCCTGTTGGCAGATGAACGCTAAGTCCATTAATAGGACCCAGGGTTTTAGGGGCAGGTCGAGGGAACCATCCCTCAAAGTTATAGTTATCCCTCTCGGATCTCTACCTTGTATTAGTTGAGCCCCAGTCAAATTGTTGGGCATCATAAACTTCGCTTCTGGTAAGTGGTATTACCGAGATGGGGATCCCCGATTCACCATGGTGAGGGATCTCTGCACAGACCCAAAAGTCGGTAAGTCCCTTTCGTTCAGCATAATGTTGGCATCGGGAAGTAAAATGATTTTTCCCATCTCCTTGAACTCTCAGTATGACTATCTGAACCCGGGTCTCTGGCGCTGTGAGGCAGCAGTGCTAACCACTGTGCCACCGTGCCGCCCTCTCGGATCTCCACCTTGTATTAGTTGAGCCCCAGTCAAATTGTTGGGCATCATAAACTTCGCTTCTGGTAAGTGGTATTACCAAGATGGGGATCCCCGATTAGCCGTGGTGAGGGATCTCTGCACAGACCCAACGGTCGGTAAGTCCCTTTCGTTCAGCATAATGTTGGCATGGGGAAGTAAAATGATTTTTCCCGTCTCCTTGAACCATCAGTATGACTATCATTCCAACACTATACCAATACCCACCCATCTCTTACCTCTGTCCACCTTCCTGCCTATCTTTCCCCCTTTTGTAGTCGTCTGGGAGAAGTGAGTCTACGCAACCCTTACAATCAGTAGCAGCAAATTTTAAAATCAATGGCAGCAACTATTAAAAGTCTTTTATTTCAGTTCAGTCTTCCTGCTCAGCTTGACTTTCAGAGGGTTGTCTGTAGGATGAGTTTGCCACTCTGCTGAAGGGGAAGGAGCGTCCACGGGCGCCTTAACATGAGTGTGATGACTCCACCCTTTTTCTGCAGTTCGGACGGCTGTTTCGGTAGTCAGGAGAGTTAAGAATGGTCCCTCCCAGCTCGGGTGTAGTTTGGTATCCTTCCAGGTTCTTTATCAGGACCCAATCACCTGGTCGTATCTGATGTACTGCAAACTCGAGTGGCGGTGTCTGTACCAAAAGGCCTTTATTCCTAAGAACAGATAATGAAGAGGCAAGTGCCACAATATAGTTTTTCAAAAACTGGTCATTAAACTCGGCCATGGGTACCTCTCCCTTCCCTCCCAGAAATGGCAGCCCAAACATCATTTCATAAGGAGAAAGTCCGATATCACGCCTTCGGGCCGTCCGAATGCGTAATAGTGCAATAGGTA
>NW_025180672.1:0-2395 GCF_004010195.1 Chiloscyllium plagiosum | reverse complement strand
CATCCAAGATGTTGCCAACAATGGCGGGTTTGAGTTTTCGGAAGAGGCTGGGTCTTATTCCCCCGGGGCTTTATAGAGGTTTATAAGACCATGAGGGGGTTGCGGATCAGGTAGGTGTCTTGTCTCTCGGGTGGGGGATTTCAATGGGGATTACGGACCGAAGGCTCTGTTTCTGCGCTGCGTAAACCGCCGCTTGACGGGGACTGGCGACAGAAGGTACATCAGGTCCCTGTGCGGTCAGACACCGAAGGGGGAGGGTTAGATTGGTGAAACCTTGTCTCCTCGTTCCTGTAAAACATACATCCTTTCCTCCCCCTCCACAATCCCGATCTTTCTGACAAAGTGGGGGGTGGGGAGAGAGAGAGAGACGGGCAAATCCGCTCTCTCTCCCGGCGTCTGGTGTTTCCCAGCATCTGGTGTCTCCCGATGTAATCTTAGCCTCTCGAATAAACACCGTGGTCTCTCTCAGCCTGTCGCCGCATGCACGTCCGCTCCTTTCGGTTGGCGTGGGATAAGGGGGGAGGCGGGAGTGGACAAGAGAAGGGATCGGTGGGGTGAATCAGCTCTCTCTCCTGGTTTACTGTGCGGTTTCCCGGTGTAATCTTAACCCCTTCAATAAACACCACGCCCGTCCTTAGCCCGTAGAGATGACAGACTGCATGTGAAAAGGGAGCGGGGAAGAGAGGGATTGGAGGTGAACTCGCTCTTTCTGGGCATCCAGCATTTCCCGGTGTAATCTTAACCCCTTCAATAAACGCTGCACCCCGTGCTTAGCCTGTAGAGATGACAGACTGCATGCGAAAAGGGAGCGTGGAAGAGAGGGATTGGAGGTGAACTCGCTCTTTCTGGGCATCCAGCATTTCCTGGTGTAATCTTAACCCCTTCAATAAACGCTGCACCCCGTGCTTAGCCTGTAGAGATGACAGTCTGCATGCGAAAAGGGAGCGGGGAAGAGAGGGATTGGAGGTGAACTCGCTATTTCTGGGCATCCAGCATTTCCTGGTGTAATCTTAACCCCTTCAATAAACGCTGCACCCCGTGCTTAGCCTGTAGAGATGACAGTCTGCATGCGAAAAGGGAGCGGGGAAGAGGGGGATTGGAGGTGAACTCGCTCTTTTTGGGCATCCAGCATTTCCTGGTGTAATCTTAACCCCTCAATAAACGCTGCACCCCGTGCTTAGCCTGTAGAGATGACAGACTGCATGCTAAAAGGGAGCGGGGAAGAGGGGGATTGGAGGTGAACTCGCTCTTTCTGGGCATCCAGCATTTCCCGGTGTAATCTTAACCCCTTCAATAAATGCTGCACCCCGTGCTTAGCCTGTAGAGATGACAGTCCACGTGGGCAAAGGGAGAGGGACTGGAGGTGAACTCGCTCTTTCTGAGCATCTACTGTTTCCCAGTGTAATCTTAACCCCTTCAATAAACACCATGCCCGTCCTTAGCCTGTAGAGGTGATAGCTCCTTTCGCTCAGGAAGCAGGGGAAGACGGAATCAGCTCTCCCCGGTGGGGGGGGGGGGGGGCACTGGTGCCCGTGGAGCCCCGCGGAGGTGGCAAAGCTGTCCCCTCAGTCAGCGCAGACCCTGGGGCCCTCCCAGGCGTGGACCCGCAGGTGCCGCGCCAGGACGGAGGCCCGGGAGAAGCCGCGCTGGCAGACCGGGCAGGGGTGGGGCCGCTGGTGGCTGTGGGTGCCCCGGTGCTGCGCCAGGGTGGAGGGCCTGGCGAAGCCCCTTGCCGCAGACCGGGCAGGGGTGGGGCCGCTCGCCGGCGTGGGCCCGCCGGTGCTGGAGGAGTGCCGGAAGGGCCGCTCGCCGGTGTGGGTGCGCTGGTGGATCGCCAGCATGCAGGACCGGCTGAACCGCATGCCGCAGACCTGGCAGGGGAAGGGCCGCTCGCCGGTGTGGGTGCGCTGGTGCCGCCGCAGGCTGGAGAGCTCGCCGAAGCCCTTGCCGCAGACCCGGCAGGAGAAGGGCCACTCGCTGGTGTGCGTGCGCTGGTGCCGCCGCAGGTTGAAGTCTTTGCCGCAGACCCGGCAAGAGAAGGGTTTCTCCCCCGAGTGCACCCGCAGGTGCTGCCGCAGGTTGGAGTACTTGGTGAAGGCCCGGCCGCACTCGCCGCAGATGTAGCTCTTGCGGGCGGGGGTAGTCTCGCCGGGAACCCAGCACCGCCGACGCGCCCCCTCCCAACCCCTGGGGACTCCCGTCACCGGGCCAGGCTCCTCTCCGGCAGCAGGGAGCCTATCCCTCGGCCCCCGGTCCACCCTCCTCTTCCTCTTCCTGCATAGCCATTCGGTAACGCCCTCGTTGCCGTCCCTCAGGGCGAAGGGTGGGGCGTGTTGTCTTCCTGAAAAACATGGTGATGGGAAGTGGGGGAAATGATGGGAAAGGGGGGAACGAC
>NW_025180671.1:0-2395 GCF_004010195.1 Chiloscyllium plagiosum | reverse complement strand
ACTTATCTGTAAGTTATCTCGTCTGAGCTTCCACAGGATGCCCATGAGAGATTAGACAGGGAGCTTTCAAATCTTCATACTGTGGTATCAACAGCCAGATTCTTTCTTTTGTTGAAAACACAGTCCAAAGCCAGATTCTTTCTTTTGTTGAAAACACAGTCCAAAGCCCAATTTCAATTTTGACCATTCCCTAAAATAAAACAAAGATGACGGTTAAAGAGTCACCAGACTCAAAATGTTTGATTTGCTTTCTTTCTATAGAAGATGCCAGATCTGCTGAGATTCACCAGCAATTTCTGGCCACTCCCTGACAGACTGACTGTCTCTTTCACAAGGTCCCAGTTGCCATTCAACATCTGTCATCTACTTGAGCATAAGATCTTTTCCAGACTTGCTGGAACCAATTCTTAAGTACTTACCTCACTAATAACCAATGTCTGCTATCTATTGAACTATAATGCTCTTCCCCCCGTGATGAAGCATCTGCAGAACATTTTGATCAGGAACCAACATGCAATTAACTTCCAGGCCTAGGCTCAAAAATACAGTAAAGTTGTTTGGTCTGTCATTAGGAAAGCTAAAAGATAGCAACTTTGTCTTGCTTCGGAAATGTCAACAACATGTCTAGGGAATGGGATACACATTTAAACAATACAGTTTTTGTCTTCAGAGAATGTGGTGCTGGAAAGGCACAGCAGGTCAGGCAGCATACGAGGAGTAGGAGAATAAGCCCCATTCTCAGTAAAGATTGACAGACAAATAAACACTCTCACGGGAAAAATAAAAGAATAAAACTGGCCGGATAACTGAAGTGGTTTTCACAATTCATTGTTTGACTGGCATAGATGATTGCTTCTTGGTTGATTTTCTGATGATGTTAATCAAGGTCATATTTAGAGTTTTCTCCGACAAAGACATTAATACTTATCTGTAAGATGACGGTTAAAGAGTCACCAGACTCAAAATGTTTGATTTGCTTTCTTTCTATAGAAGATGCCAATCTGCTGAGATTCACCAGCAATTTCTGGCCACTCCCTGACAGACTGACTGTCTCTTTCACAAGGTCCCAGTTGCCATTCAACATCTGTCATCTACTTGAGCATAAGATCTTTTCCAGACTTGCTGGAACCAATTCTTAAGTACTTACCTCACTAATAACCAATGTCTGCTATCTATTGAACTATAATGCTCTTCCCCCCGTGATGAAGCATCTGCAGAACATTTTGATCAGGAACCAACATGCAAATAACTTCCAGCTCTGGCCTCACAAACACAGTAAAGTTGTTTGGTCTGTTCTAATTTTAACACAAAATGTTGCCTGCAGTCCAAAAGTTAAGTCCAGTTCACAATTCCCAGTTTACAGCTTCAAACCAAAATTGATTAGAGAATATAAAAAATAAGAAAATGCTAAAGCAGCAAGGGCTCTAACATTTTCAAGATGATACGAAAAGTCAATCTTCTAACATTCACTTTCTATAACAGTTTCGTTTGTTGGGAAAATCAAAGAGAAGAACAAATTAGTCTTGATTGAGAAGTATTAACAATAGGTGTAGGGAACAGGAGAAATATTAGCTATGCAATAATTGCATCATAACCAGAGTTTCTTGTACAGATGCAAATGCCAAAATGTGTAAGTATGATCTTAGCTGTATGTGCAAACTTCATTTTCATGAAGAAGAGTCCAAGGTTGCATGGTTGTATAAAAATAGGATCAGTTTTGATTTAACTTCAGATCATTCTCTCTGGTTTGGGGGAGTGCAGGTGAAAATACGGAGGTCTCAGAATGCAGGAATGATAAAGGCTTATAAATAAGGCAAACTATTCCATTCGTCAGGTATACTTCAAGTTGTGCTCCAATAGACCCAGTACATTAATTCCGAACGAGGTTTACCATTTTATTTAATAATATTTTTCCAACTGGGAAGCAAGTCACTCAAGGACTTGGAATGTTTTGTGATGCCAGAGAGCATTCTTTGAAGAAACATGGAGCTTGGAAACCACAAGATTTAAGAGAAACAGGAACAACACATTGAGGCGTCACATTAGAATTCCATGAATCACAAATTGAGTTATTAGACCATAAGACCATAAGACATAGGAGTGGAAGTAAGGCCATTCAGCCCATCGAGTCCACTCCGCCATTGATGGGCATTTCAACTCCACTTACCCGCATTCTCCCCGTAGCCCTTAATTCCTTGTGACATCAAGAATTTATCAATCTCTGCCTTGAAGACATTTAGCGTCCCGGCCTCCACTGCACTCTGCGGCAATGAATTCCACAGGCCCACCACTCTCTGGCTGAAGAAATGTCTCCGCATTTCTGTTCTGAATTGACCCCCTTTAATTTTAAGGCTGTGTCCATGGGTCCTAGTCTCCCCACCTAACGGAAACAATT
>NW_025180670.1:0-2395 GCF_004010195.1 Chiloscyllium plagiosum | reverse complement strand
CTAGTGGAGTGTCTCAGGGGTCGGTGCTGGGCCATCTTACTCTTTGTTATCTAAGTCAATGATTTGGATGAGAATGGACAAGGCATGATTATTAATTAGGCTGATGACAATAAAATACGCAATACTGTGAACAGTGAGAAAGATTATCAGAAATTGCAGCAGGACCTTTATCAGCTGGAGAAGTGGGCCGAGAAATGGGAAATGGAGATTAATATAGACATATGTGAGGTGATGCATTTTGGAAAGTCAAATCCAGTTTGGAGATTCGTGATGAATGTTAAAACCTGAAGGAGTGTAGAGAAACAGAGGGTCCTTGGAACTGACGTCCGTTGTTCTCTGAAAGTAGTTGCACGTAGACAGGGCAGTAAAAAATGGCTTTTGGCACACTGGCCTTCATCAGTAAGGGCATTGAGTCTAGAAGTTAGCGAGTTATATTGCAGTTGGACAGGACGCTGGTGAGGCATGCACTTGGAGTATTGTGTTCAGTTTTGTTCACATTGCCATAGGAAGGATGTGATTAAACTGGAAAGAGGACAGAAGAAATTTACAAGGATATTGCCAGTACTCGATGGTCTGCGTTGCAGGGAGAGTTTGGACCGGCCAGAACATTTTCCTTTGAGTGTAAGAAACTGAGGGGAAATCGTATAGAAAAGTATAAAATCATGAGATGCATGGATAAGGTGAATGCACTCGTTCTTTCTGCCAGTTTTGGGAATCAAAGACTAGAGGACATCAGTTTAGAGGTGAAAGAATAAAAAATTATCCTGAGTGCCAACTTTTTTATGCAGAGATTGGCACACATATGGAATTAGCAGACAGCGGTTTGGTTGAGGCATGTACATTAACAACATTCAAAAGGCTTTTAGACAAATAAATGGATAGGAAAGATTTAGAAGAATAAGGGCAGACTAGAGGACATCAGTTTAGAGGTGAAAGAATAAAAAATGATCCTGAGTGCCAACTTTTTTATGCAGAGATTGGCACACATGTGGAATTAGCAGACAGCGGTTTGGTTGAGGCATGTACATTAACAACATTCAAAAGGCTTTTAGACAAATACATGGATAGGAAAGATTTAGAAGAATAAGGACAAGGGCAGGGAAATGAAATTAGCAGGATGGACATTTTGGTCGGCACGGACCACTTTTGTCCAAAGGGCCTGTCTTCATGCTGCAGGGCTCCATGAGTCTATGACTCGAACAACCATTGCGTGTCTACCACTTCATGCTCAAACGTTCTATATTGTATGCTGGTGCTGTGTAAAATACAACATATTAACGTCTCTCGTCCTCAGAGCAAGGTTACTGATGAGTCCTTCTGACCACACATAACAAAATCCAAAATTATCTGCTCTCTTGTTTGAGTCACAACATACTCTTACACCCTAACAAGGCTCACACTTTTATCTCCAAATAAGGCTCACGCACTACCACTCTCACTATTGAATTCAGTATCCTCCCCACCCCACCCCCACTCCGCGCACTCTCTCTCCCTCACTATACTCCCAACACTAATAACCTTGCATGGATACAACACTGTGGACTGACTCCCTCCGGACACCTCACCATTCCCCCTCCCCCTCCACTAACAGCAGGGCCACCCACTCCCACAATCACTACCTCCCCTCCCCCCTTTCTCCCTTTCCAGGAGAAACGGATTGTAATAGGAGAGAAAGGGCCAGGCCAGATTGTGGAGGACCCGATATCTGATCCCTCCTCCACCTCCCCCCCCCCCCCCCACCATGTGGGAAGGACCCTGCTATGAGCCGGAGTGGACCGGGACGTGTCGTATGGAGATTCCGTGATATCCATGCCCCTCCAACTGAGTAAAAAACAATCTTCAGTGAAGGGCAATTCGCACTTCAACTACGCTGTCTGTTCTCATAATTTTCTCCCTCCCAAAACAACAAATATCTCATTGCAGAGAGATACAGAACCAAAAATATTCAGAGACATATGTAAGCACGCTAATATACTGACACTCACAGTACTTACACGAAGATAGAACCGCACACAAGTAGTGGCATACGGAGACACAAGCACAAGTGAAACGCACAGGCTAATACGCAGATGAACTGATGTCAGCACATAAATACACAAACACACAGACACATGAACAAACACACACAAGTGCACATACGGACCCACAAAGACACAGACACTAGTGCTTATAATACGGAGATGGATAGGTTTTTTGTCGAATAAGCATGTCAAGACTTCCAGAGAGTAGTCAGGAGAATGATGTTGAGAAATCTCTAAGCCAGTATTAAATGGCATTCAGAGTCGATGGATCGAATGTCCTAATTCTGCGTTTTTAATGCTCGTGTGGTATCATGCTATCAGTTATTCCCTTCCTGGGACAAGAGCAGAGAATGAGTTTAATACATATTTGATTG
>NW_025180669.1:0-2395 GCF_004010195.1 Chiloscyllium plagiosum | reverse complement strand
CAGACAGTGTAGAGACTTCAAAGGATTTCCACTAACCAGCAATGACTGACGTCACGCTGAACGTCCATGAAATGTGTTCAATCTCAACTCATCTCTCCAGTGCAATTCTCCTCATCTTCAGACAACGTTTTCCAATTGCACATGGATCTGAAAGCTCCTTCTGGATATCATCCGACAATCAATGGTTTGTATCTGCATGGGATTGATAGCTTGGCCAATGACATTTTGCATCTGTTTGTTAGGGAAGGTGAGCGGCGAATTGAGACATGGGAACTGATCTAAAGTGGTTATAATTTTTCTTTGCTTTATTCTGATCGGCCCCCACGCGATGTATTCCTGAGATTGTGTCTCTGCCAGCGTAAACGTATATTGCGCAATGACTGTATTGAACCGATACATGTGCGAGTTTCAAGTATTAGATTTAGGATACTGTGACAAAGATTGCCATTTGTCAATGTCTTCAGTGGTTTGCTGATCTCATTCGGTATGAAGAAAATTGACCATACATGTACCATTTCTTATATAAGCAACTCAGAAGTCTCCGATGGATCATCCTCTGGACACTAACTACTGAACACTGTGTATGCAGCTTTATCCTGGGCTCCAGCGCTGATGTACCAATCAGGGATATTGTCTGTGACCTGCATGTTTGGCGAAATGTCGCAACTGTTCATGGTTAATCTGATAGCATAAAAAATCTCTTCAATGTGGATGGACTGCAAATACTTAATGGATGGCAACGATTGTGTGATCACTTGATCACCTCCCTGGATAATCGCACTTCCGTGCAGCTTCAGCAGCAAGATCCCACATCTTCATGAATCCCGAGTGCATTGTTAAAAATGTTGGGTCAAAAGTGTTTTTATTGTTGTTTAGAAATGACAGGGTGGAAACTGAAACTGCTCCCTCTGAGGTAAAGGTCAATAGCGGCCTCAGTGGGCTATCTTATTATGTCACCAATGCTTTCTCGATTTCTCTCAATAAGGACATAACTCCAAAACGTCTTGTCATTATGTCAGAGGGAGGTCTGAGTCACCTACTAAACTGGCAGCATTCCGCGGCTCACGGCAGATAGCGAGGCCCAATTGGTATGTCAAAGATATTTTTGGGAATCGATCAGGATCTCTGAACAACTATTTCCAATAAAAAATGTTTTTTTTTTTATTTCTATGAGCTTAACTACATTTGTGACAATCATAAATGGGTACATGTAAATTTGTGGGTGTATTAGGTGGGCCACATGCTACAAAAATTAACATTACGTTCTTGCTATCACTCGGATCCTGGGTAAGTTTTTCAATCAGTGAGAAAACCGTGCTTCACTGCAAGAAAACTCTTGTCATTTACAGTCGCATCTGACTGGGGTTAGTGTGCTTTTGGGAAGCATTTAAGTACAACTATGAAATGTCTGTGCTGTGGCCAGCACGCAGCCTGTTTACTATATCATGATCCTGTTCACTGGTTGTTTGCCTGGTCAAGACTATATGTAATCTCATCATTCCCACTGATACTTGACTGAGTCCCAAGCCAAGACCATGACTGAACCAATCCTGCACTCAGTTACCTTCATGATAGTGCCCATCTCCTGATCACCTTTAACCTACTGCAGTGTAAAACACATTGGGGGACTTTGGAAAATGTTGGTGCCTTTCTGTCTTGGCCACACTTAAGGTACCAGTTTTCATCAACTGAAGATCATCAAAAACTGATCAGTCACTCTCGAATTCACACAATGCGCTGTCGTATCACCATGATGTGCTACTGATGGATATGCAGTCCTTGTCGAATATAGGATCATGCCGTTATGCTCAGATCAACCCATGATGGCACACTCTCATTGAAATCACGAATCTGCACTTTGCGCAAAGTATTGTTAATTCCTCTGCAGGTGTTAATTTCCTCCGATCTCTCTCTCCCTTTCTCTCTCTCTGTCAGTCTTTCTGGATTGCATTGCGTCAAATTCCCTTAAATATTTTTTCACACTTACATTCCTTTCTTTCTGGATTTTCTTATTTTTGATGAAATGTTTGCTTGAAGATACTGACTCTGTTCAAAAATTGAATACTCTCATAATTTACTTCTTCAACTACGCATCATTTGTGGATACGAAATTTCGTGACTCGCAGCAATTTGTTGTTAATACAGTCTTATTATCAAGCCTGTAATACTCACACTGAAATTTGGAAGTTTAAAAATTTGAAAGGTCTCCCACCACAAAGTCTAATCCCTCACATCCTTCTGCATCTTTCTACCTGTTCATGATCTCTGGCTAATCCATGCTGTTTTCTTCCTCACTATACCTTTCAGCAAGACAAATTGCTTGCAACTACGTCTCGTTTTCAACCTGCCTATTAAATCTTCAGTAACAATGTTCATTTTCACCTCTTTTATCGCC
>NW_025180668.1:0-2395 GCF_004010195.1 Chiloscyllium plagiosum | reverse complement strand
TCTCCTGTATTACAGAAAAAAGGAGCTGGAGCAGCGTCTCTGCTTACTACCGTATTATAAAAAATAACGAAGCTGGAGCAGCGTCTCCATTTCCTCTTGTATTATAGAAAATAAAAGAGTTGGGGCTGCGTCTCTGGTTCCTCCTGTATTATAGAAAATAAAGAAGCTGGAGCAGCGTCACTGCTTTCTCCTGTATTACAGAAAATAAAGGAGACGGAGTAGCCTCTCTGCTTCCTCCTGTATTATGTAAAACAAAGGAGCTGTAGCAGCGTGACTGCTTCCTCCTCTGTTATAGAAAATAAAGGAGCTGGTGCTGCGTCACTGCTTCCTCCTGTTTTTTTAGAAAATAAAGGAGCTGGAGCAGCGTCACTGCTTCCTCCTATATTATAGAAAATAAAGGAGATGGAGTAGCCTTTCTGCTTCGTCCTGTATTATGTAAAATAAAGTAGCTGGAGCAGCGTCACTGCTTACTCCTGTATTATAGAAAATAAAGGAGCTGGAGCAGCGTCACTGCGTACTGCTGTATTATTCAAATTAAAAGAGACAGAGTAGCCTCTCTGCTTCCTCCTGTATTTTTAAAACAAAGGAGCTGTAGCAGCATGACTGCTTCCTCCTCTGTTATAGAAAAGAAAGGAACTGGAGCTGCCTCAATGCATCCTACTGTACAATATAAAATAAACGAGTATGAGCAGCGTCACTGCTTCCTCCTGTTTATAGAAAATAAAGGCGATGGAGCAGCGTCTCTGCTTCCTCCTGTATTATAGAAAATATAGGAGCTGGAGCAGCGTCACTGCTTACTCCTGTATTATAGAAAATAAAGGAGACGGAGTAGCCTCTCTGCTTCCTCCTGTATTATGTAAAACAAAGGAGATGTAGCAGCGTGACTGCTTCCTCCTCTGTTATAGAAAATAAAGGAGCTGGAGCTGCGTCACTGCATCCTACTGTATTATTGCAAATAAATGAGCGGGAGCAGCGTCTCTGCTTCCTCCTGTATTATAGAAAATAAAGGAGCTGGAGCTGCGTCACTGCATCCTACTGTACTATAGAAAATAAAGAAGCATGAGCTGCGTCACTGCTTCCTCCTGTTTTATAGAAAATAAAGGTGTTGGAGCAGGGTCTCTGCTTCCTCCTGTATTATAGAAAATAAAGGAGCTGGAGTAGCGTCACTGCTCCCTCCTGTATTATCGCGAATAAAGGAGCCAGAGCCGCGTCTCTGCTTCCTCCTGTATTATCGAAAATAAAGAAGTTGGAGCAGGGTCTCTGCTTCCTCCTGTATTATCGCAAATAAAGGAGCTGGAGCAGCGTCACTGTTTCCTCCTGTATTATTGGAAATAAAAGAGATGGAGGAGCATGTCTGCTTCCTCCTGTATTATCGAAAATAAAGCAGTTGGAGCAGGGTCTCTGCTTCCTCCTGTATTATCGCAAATAAAGGAGCTGGAGCAGCGTTACTGTTTCCTCCTGTATTATTGGAAATAAAAGAGATGGAGGAGCATCTCTGCTTCCTCCTGTATTATCGCAAATAAAGGAGCTGGAGCAGCGTTACTGTTTCCTCCTGTATTATTGGAAATAAAAGAGATGGAGCAGCGTCACTGCTTTCTTCTGTATCATAGAAAATAATGGAGCTGGAGCAGCGTCACTGCGTCCTCCTGTATTATATAAAATAACGGAGCTACGGCAGCGTTTCTGCTTCCCCTGTCATTTAGAAAATGAAGCAGCTGGAGAAGCGTCACTGCTTCCTCCTGTATTATAGAAAATAAAGGAGCAGGAGCAGCGTCACTGCTTCCTCCTGTATTACAGAAAATGAAGGAATTGGTGCAGTGTCTCTGCTTCCTCCTGTATGATGGAAAATAAAGGAACTGGAGCAGCGTCCCTGCTTTCTCCTGTGTTATAGAAAATGAAGGGGTTGCAGCAGCGTCTCTGCTTCCTACTGTACTATAGAAAATAAAGGAGTATGAGCAGCGTCACTGCTTCCTTCTGTTTTATAGAAAATAAAGGAGCTAGAGCAGCATCACTGCTTCCTCCTGTATTATTGCAAATAAATGAGCGTGAGCAGCGTCTCTGCTTCCTCCTGTATTATATAAAATAATGGAGTTTGGCAGCGTCTCTGCTTCCTCCTGTATTATAGAAAATAAAGGATGGGGAGCAGCGTCTCTGCTTCCTCCTGTATTACAGAAAATAAAGGAGCTGGAGCTGCGTCACTGCATCCTACTGTACTAGAGAAAATAAAGGAGCTGGAGCAGCGTCACTGCTTCCTCCTGTTTTATAGATAACAAAGGTGTTGGAGCAGGGTCTCTGCTTCCTCCTGTATGATAGAAAATAAAGGAGCTGGAGTAGCGTCACTGCTTCCTCCTGTATTATCGCGAATAAAGGAGCTGGAGCAGCGTCTCTGCTTCCT
>NW_025180667.1:0-2394 GCF_004010195.1 Chiloscyllium plagiosum | reverse complement strand
ACAATGACATTTGTACATACAAGACAGTCCAATTACATAAGAAGCAGTGCATACAATACAGACCCCCAGAAACCCAGCAAGACCCCTCCCCCTTCCCTCCCACCTTCCGGCCACACTAAGGCAGCCCGCCCCTACGCATCTTGATGCTTATATTCTTAATGTAATATTTAAATAACTAAATGGCCCCCATTAACTGGGAGTGACTGAGTCAGAGGTTAATTGGGACCAGATTTGAGGTTTTAAAATTTGAATATTTCACCACCCCAATGCACCTTCTTTTCTGGTGTGTGGCTGTTATCATCCTGAAGGATGGTACCTTTGGATGGTTAGTGACTGGAGAGCACAAGCAACCTATTTCCCCAACTAATGACTGAGTAAATTACCTGACCATGCAAATTCAATAAGCACCAAAAGTGGGATAGGAATTAAATATAACCTCTACTTGATATAATCCCAATAGTTACTATACTGACTCACTACCTGCAACCAAGATCCAGTTCAATTAGTGCCCCAGGGTTCTGTTTATTTTAATCAACTTTTTCGGACATCTTATGACAGTTCTGGTGCAGCTGTGACTTCAGGTCACAGGTCACCTTCTGGTCCAGTCTTTGTAACATTTCTGTTTAGGTGTATATTGTATACACACACACAAAACTGCAGAGACACACACACGTGTGCAGATATGTACACAGGCATGCAGACGCACACAGAAACATGCTGACACACAGACACACACATACACATCAATCCAGACAGGGACACACAGTCAAAATGCACACACAGACACAGTCAGACACAGACATACAGACGCATGAATGCACACATAGACATTTAGACATACACATACACACAAACATGCACATACACACACAGCTAAGTAGAGAGACACACATACACAGACATATACCCACACACAGACATGCATAAACAGAAGTAAACAGGCAGACAGACGAACACACAGACACACGCACACACACACGCACACACACATACACGCGCACACACACATTCTGGACCATTTCCATCTTCGGAAATGAAGAAAAACCACAAGACTCAATTTTCACAATTTGATGCAGAGGGAAAGTTTTGTGGCATTTCAAACCAATGAGTAATTTAGTAGGAGTGACACTGGCACATTCCCAAATTTATCCAGCATTGTTCAGAAATTGATAGCTTGTTATTAAAGATATAACATACAGATGACTTACTAACATACCATACAAATTCCCAATTGAAAATAACAGTCACTAAAGTGTTTTAATGTTTCTAATTGTAAAGTTATTTCAGTTTCTGCACTGAACTCTGCAACCTCTGCTAATTATATAAAGAACCGTGAAACAAGACAGATTGCTGACTTTTCCTATCCCAGGCCGTATAGCATCTACCTTTCCATAACCCCTACCTCCAACATTTAGTCTTCCAATGGAAAGCTTACATGGGAAGGTTTAGATCCTCAAACACGATCATGCGAATTGCAGAATATTCCTTATCATTCTGAACTTTTTAAACTGCGTCCCTATGTTAACCTAACACTGTAACAACAACAATTAGAGTACCATGTGCTTATGATAGTGCCGAGAGACACCATTACAAGCTTTCCACTGTACTCATTCAAGCTTATCTGACAATACAACCTATTCTATTCTATTCTAACATTGTTTCCCCTGGAATCCAGAAAATCTCCCTTTGCCCAGCAGCAGACAAACAGATGTGCCACAGAGTCCTTTATCATTTCAGTATTCATTAATCACAATTATCACCAATGTTATGTGTGACATGCAGAAATATGAGATTAGATTGAGATTTATTGTTGCAGATATATAAAAACACAGTGAAAAGTGCTTTTTCACATTCAAAGTGTTTCCATGCTGCAGTGCCATCTTGGAACAATGAATACAGAGCAAGATTTAACTGCAATAGAGTTCACATTTCTCTCTCCTTCTCCTTAACCTCTGTTGCTCGTCCAGATGCTGCTTGACATCAGCCAGGGTCACTGTAATGGGTGGTTTCAGGCTCCGTCTTCTGCCATCACTCTCACAACTGTCCTGAGCTGGACTGTTGGGCCCAGTGTCATTCTTCCTGTTCCCCATCCAATGCTCCTCCATATATTTCTGAAAATCATTGGTCGCTGTAGTCCCAGCTCCGAGCAGCTATGACTTTTGCAAACACCGCGTTTAGTGGGGGTGGAACCCCCAAAAGACTCTCTCATGGAAAGACAGCATGGAAAGACAGCCAGGCCACAACAGGACCGGATGACATGTAAGATCGCATACGTGGAGTTGGTTAAGTGGGTGGTATGGATGGTGTGGATACTGTGGCTGGTGAGGATGCAGTGGATGGAGTGGATGGTGTGGATGATGCGGATGGTGTGGATGGTGTGGATGGTGCGGATGG
>NW_025180666.1:0-2394 GCF_004010195.1 Chiloscyllium plagiosum | reverse complement strand
CTATCGGAAGGTTTTTCATGCAATGAAACAAAGAGATCGGTTAAAGTGTGTCTGCTTTAACGCAGAGTGTCAGAAATAAGATTGATCAACTTGTCGATTGGATCAGTACTTGGGACTATGATGTTGTGGCCATAACGGAGGCATGTGTTGCACAGAGGCAGGAATGATTGCTACATGTTCCAGGATTTAGAACTTTTAAAAAGAACACGGAGAGTGGAAAAAGTGGAGAGGGTGTAGCATTGCTAATCAGTGAATGCATGACAGCTGCTGAAATGAAGATTGTCGAGGAAGGCTTGTCGACTGAGTCAGTATGGGTGGAAGTTAGGAACAGCAAATGAGCATCTACCGAATTGTTTTTTTTTTTGTAGACCCCCAAATTGCAGAGGGAGATCAAAGAACTCAAAGGCCGGCAGATGTTGGAAAAATACAGATGGAGCAGGGTTGTTGTTATGGGCGACTTCAACTTTCTAAATATTGACTGGACCCTCCTTCATTCAGATGGTTTGAATGGAGCCGTTTTTTGTCTGTGTTCCGGAGGGTTTCCTTCCTCAGTATATTGACAGGCCGACATGGGGAGAGGCTATTTTGGATTTGGTGCACGGCAATGAGCAATGGAGAAGACTGTGGTGACAGTGATCACAACTGCCTCAGATTTACCATAGCCACGGAAGGGGAAAGGAGCTGTTACCATGGAAATATATTTAATTGGGGAAAAGTAAATTATGACGCTATCAGACAGGAGTTGGAAAACGCAGATTGTGTGCAATTGTTCGACAGAAAGGGCACAACAGACATGTGGAGAAAGTTTAAGGTGCGGTTGGTGCGAGTGATGCATAAATGTATTCCTCTGAAACAGGTAAGAAGGAGTAAGATTAAGGAGTGTTGAATGACGAGAACAGAGGTGATTCTCATCAAAAGAAAGAAGGCACCTTCCATAAGGTGGAGGAAGCAAGGATCTAGCACAGCTTCAGAGGATTACAAGCTGCAGAAAAGAGCTCAGAAATGGAATGAGGAGAGCTGGGGTGAGTAGGCATGGAAAAGGCTCTTCCGTCAGGAATACAAGAAGCATCAAGGAGAAGCTGGGGCCGGTCAGGGAGAGCATGGCGAACTTGTGTGCTTGGTGTCTGATCAGATAGGGGAAGCCCTACATGAGTTTTTTTGCTTCAGTTTTCACGAAGGAAAGGGGACATAATGAGAACTTTGAGGCGCTGGGAAATAGGCTTGAACAGATAAAGATTGAAGAAGTTGATGTGCTGGAAATCTTGGCAAACATTGAGATTAATAAGCCTCCAGGGACAGACCATATTTCTCCTAGGTTGATCTGGGAAGAGAAACCTGCTGACGAAGACCTTTTCTTCCTCACTATCCACGGAAGTCATACCAGAGGATTGGAGGGATGCGCTTCTTGTTGTTCTTCTCAAGATGGGTAATGGGCAAATCTCTGGCAATTGCAGAGCAGTCAGTCTTATGTCTGTGGTCAGCAAGACTTTAGAGATAATTTTGAGGGATAGGATTTATGATTATTTGGAAACGCATAGCGTGATTAAAGGCAGTTAGCATAGCTTTGTGAGGAGCAGGTCATGCCTCACAAAGCTCGTTGAGTTATTTGAGGAGGTGACGAGACCGGTTGACGAAGGTCGAGCAGTGGATGTAGTCTACATGGACTTCAGCAAGGCATTTGTTAAGGTTCCCAATGATCAGCTCATTCCTCAAGACAGCAAGTATGGGATACAGGGAGGTTTCGCTCCCTGGATTCAGAATTACTTGGCTGGCAGAAGGCAGAGAGTAGTTGCCGATGCAAAGTATTCTGCCTGGAGGTCAGTGGCGAATGGTGTCCCGCAGAGCTGTGTTTTTGGGCCTCTGCGCTTTGTACTTTTTATAAATGACTTGGATGAGGAGGTTGAGGGGTGGAAAATTAAATTTGTCGATGATACAATAGTTGGAGGTGCCGTTGATAATATTGTGGGCTATTGTAGGCTGCAGCGTGACATTGACAGGATGCAGAGTTGGGCTGTGAAATGGCAGATGGAGTTCAACCTGGATAAATGCGAAGTGATGCATTTTGAAAGGTCGAACTTGAGTGCAGAATATAGGATTAAAAACAGGATTCTTGGCAGTGTTTAGGAACAGCGGGGTCTTGGTGTTCAAATGCAGAGAACCCTCAAAGTTGCTACCCAAGTGGACAGGATTGTTCAGAAAGGATATGCTGTTTTGGCTTTCGTTAACGGGGATTGAGTTTCAAAGCCACGAGGTTTTGATGCAACTCTGCAAAGCCCTGGTGAGACCACACTTGGAATACTGTGTCCAGTTCTGGTCGCCCTATTATAGGAAAGATACGGAGGCTTTGGGGAGGGTGAAACGAAGGTTTACCAGGATACTGTCTGGACTGGAAGG
>NW_025180665.1:0-2394 GCF_004010195.1 Chiloscyllium plagiosum | reverse complement strand
CCCTGAACTCCTATAGTTTACTTTATTCTTAAGATGTGGGCTTTGTTAAACTGGACCGCCATTTATTACCCATCCCTAGTTGCTCAAGAGAAGATAGTGGTGAACTGCCTTTTTGAACCACTGCAATTAGTTTTGTGTAAGTAGATCAACCAAGTGCCATTTACAAGGGACTTCCAGGATTTTAACCCAATGTCAGTGAAGGAACGGTAGTAAACCTCCAAGTCAAGGTGATGAGTGGCTTGGTGGGAACTTGCAGATAGTGCTGTCATGTTCTACTGTCCTCGTTGTTTAAGATGATAGTTTTATAGGTTTGGAAGACATTGTATAATGGCTCTTGATGAACATTTATTGTACACCTTGTAGATTGCACTCACTTCTACTACTGAGCATCAATGGTGACGTGAATGGGTCTCTTTGTCCTGGATGGTCTCAAATGTTTTTGGGGCTGCACTTATCTGCCTTGGAACACTTCAACCCCAGGACATCAATGTGGACTTCACCAGTTTCCTCCCCCCACCTTACCTCAGTTCTAACCTTCCAGCTCTGCTCTGAGCTCATGACCTATCTTATGTGCCAATCTCTTTTCCCAACTATCCGTTCCACCACCCCCAACATATCACCTCCATCCCCACCCCCATTCATCTATTGTACGCTTTGCTACTTTCTCCCATCCTCCTCTCTGACCTATCACCTCCATCCCCACCCCCATTCACATATTGTAGTCCTTGCTAACTTCTCCCCAGCCCCACCTCCCCACCCCAATTATCTCTCCACACTGGATGCTTCCTGCCTGTATTCCCGATGAAGGGCTTTTGCCTGAAACGTCGATTTTCCTGCTCCTCGGATGCTGCCTGACCTGCTGTGCTTTTCCAGCACCACTCTGATCTAAATGCTGCACTTATCCAGGCAAGTGGGAAATATTCTATCACATTTTGACTTGTGTCTTACAGATGGTGGACAGGCTTTGGGGAATCAGGAGCTGTGTTACATGCTGCAATATTCCTCGCCTCTGACCTACTCTTGTATCCATAGTATTGTGTGGTCAGTCAAGTTCAGCTTCTGATCATCCCCAGGATGTTGATAGTAAGATTCAGCGATTGTAATGATATAGAATATCGAAGAATGATGGTTTGATTCTCTCTTGTTGGAGATGGTTACAGTCTGGCACTTGTGTAGTAAAGTGTTTCTTTCTAGGGAGGAAATTAGAAATTAGCGACCAATCTCACTGTTAAATGTGGATTACACAATCTTGTCAGAGGTCATTGCCAACCAGGTCAGGTCTGCTCTGGGATCAGTGATCCACCCTGACCAAACCTGCACTGTACCGGGCAAGTCAATCGCTGAGAGTCTCACACTGCTCAGGGATATGATCGCTTACATACAGGACAGGGGGGTGGTCACCAATCTCATCAGCCTGGTCCAGGAGAAATCCTTTGACTGGATATCACACACGTACATGAGAAATGTGTTCTCCAAAGTGCACTTTGGGAGGGAATCTGCAATTGGATCCGTCTGCTCTACACCATCATTGTCAGTGCAGTCTCAATTAATGGTTGGGAATCAGATAGCTTCCCAGACAGACCTGGAGTCAGGCAGGGCTGCCCATTCTCTCCTGCCTTGTTTTTGTGCTGCATCGAGCCATTTGCCGAGTCCATCAGGAAGGATGCGAGCCTGAGAGGGGTGACTATTCCTGTCAGCAGGGACCGACAGGTTAAGGCCTCCCTGTACATGGATGACGTCGCCGTTTTCTGCTCAGATCTGCTGTCCGTGCACAGTCTCATGTGCATCTGTCACCAGTTTGAACAGGCCTCGGGGACAAA
The DNA here is from genome assembly GCF_004010195.1 of Chiloscyllium plagiosum. Classification (NCBI taxonomy): domain Eukaryota; kingdom Metazoa; phylum Chordata; class Chondrichthyes; order Orectolobiformes; family Hemiscylliidae; genus Chiloscyllium; species Chiloscyllium plagiosum. Next base: position 574 of record NW_025180665.1, on the reverse strand, counting down.
GGTAAACTGAGGCAACAGTGAGGCCATGCTCTTTAGAAACTGGGCCGACCAATCCTCTATTCCCTTCACCGTCAGGACTGACCATCTGTAGGTGCTGGGTATTTGGTTTGGAAGGGCTGGGGCGTGCGCCAAGTCTTGAGAGGAGCATGTCACAAAGTGAGGCTGAAACTGGGCCAATGGGAACAACGGTCGCTGTCCATCACGGATAAACATCTTGTCATTAGGTGTGAGGTACTGTCAGTGTTGTTATATGTGGCACAGGTCTGGCCTATTCCCAGAACCTGTGCTGCCACAGTCACCCAGGCCAACTTCCACTTCATGTGGAGATCAAACATAGACTGGGTCCAAAGTGACACCATGTACAAAGTTCTAGACAAAGGGGGGAGAAACACACCCAAGACTATCCTCACCCTGATGGCCAACATTGTGTGTGCCTGTATCAAGCTGTGCGTGGATCCCCAGTACACAAACACTAAGTGTCACTGTGTACTGAGGTTCTACCTGTCCCTCGTGTTGCGAAGGATGGGCCTGGCCTCACTGTCGCGGAACGCTCCGAGTAGTTGGACAGTTCTGT
>NW_025180664.1:0-2394 GCF_004010195.1 Chiloscyllium plagiosum | reverse complement strand
ACCACCACCTCTCTCTCTCTCCCGGCCTGCCCCTCGACAACTTTACAATGCCCTGAAAGGGGAGAGTGCCCCTCATCAAGATGGGCACCAGTATGCCGTGCTGCTATCAGGCCAATGGGGAGAGTGCCCCTCACAAAAATGGCCACCCCACCCTCTTTCAGCTCAATGGGCCAAGTGCCCCTCACAAAGATGGCCAACAACACCCCCATTTGTAGACTTCTGTTAAGTTCAGTTCAGTCAAATACTCTCCTGATTTTTCGGTCCCTCTGCCTCATCGTCCTTGACTAACAGAGCCTCCTCACCCAGTCAATGGATAGAGTGCCCCTCATAAAGATGGCCACCCCATTCCCATTCCCCACTCTGCAGTGCTTTCAATGATGGTTGTGATTGGGGGGATTTGCCCCTCATAAAAATGGCCACTGTGCCCCTCTTTCAGCTCAATGGGGAGTGTGCCCCTCACAAAGATGGCCTCCACCCTTCCCCAATCCACAATGCCCTCAACGGTGTTGGGGGGAGAGTGCCCCTCACAAAGATGGCCACCCCTTCCCCACTCCACAATGCCTTCAATGGGGAGAATGCCCCTCACAAATATGACCACAGCTTTAGCGCACCCCCACTCTGCATCTCCCTCAACTGGGAGAGTGCCCCTTGCCAAGATGGCCGACATAACCCTCATCTGGCTCAACGGGGAGTGTGCCCTTCACCAAGATGGCCGCCCCACCCTCGTCCACCTCAACGGGGAGAGTGTCCCTCACCAAGATGGCCACCCCACCCTCGTCCACCTCAATGGGGAGAGTATCCCTCACTAAGATGGCCACCCCACCCTCCTCCAGCTCAGTGTGGATAGTGCCCTTCGCCAAGATGGCCACCCCACCATCCTCCAGCTCAGTGTGGATAGTGCCCTTCGCCAAGATGGCCACCCCACCCTCGTCCACCTCAACGGGGAGAGTTGTCCCTCCCCAAGATGGCCGCCCCACCCTTGTCCACCTCAACGGGGAGAGTTGTCCCTCACCAAGATGGCTGCCCCACCCTCATCCAGCTCAACGGGGAGAGTTGTCCCTCACCAAGATGGCCGACGACACCCCCTCCTTCTGTTGACCACCCACCCACCCACCTCTCTGTCTCTGTGTCCCCCATCCCCTCCAGCTGGACGCAGAGCTGCACCACGATCCGTCGCCGTGACCCGTGCGACCTGAGCGCCCTCTCCGGCCCCTGCGTCGTGCTGTATGAGCTGGTGGACTTCGAGGGGCTCAGCCTGACGCTGCACGATGCCGAGACGGACCTGGCCGCCCGGGCCTTCGCCAACGCCACCGCCTCGCTGATGGTCTCGGGCGCCCCCTGGCGTTGCTGCGCGGCGCCCGACTGCGCGGGCGAGGCCGTGGAGGTCTTCGAGGAGGGCTGCTATCCCGACCTGGGGTCCTTCTCCCGCCTCATTACCGCGGCCTGGCCCGTGCGGCAGAGCCTGGAGGACCCCGCCATCCGGGTCTACACCGACACGGGGCTGGCCGGCACCCAGAGGAACTTCTCGCGCGAGGTCAACCTGGCCTACAGCGACGTGGACAACCAGGTGTCCTCGCACGAGGTGCAGGCCGGAGCCTGGGTCCTCAGCTCCGATGGGGGCAACAGGGGGCGCAAGAGGCTGGCGCTGCAGGGCCAGGTGCTTGACTACTCGGCCTACGGGCCTGGCTCTTTCAACGACGTGCTGTCCCACCTGTGCCCGCTGATGCAGGGCCGGCCTGTGGTGGTAGGGGTGAGGCTGGACTGCGCCCAGGCCCAGAGCACAGTGGGGAGGGAGGTGCTGGACGTGCTGCTGGTGAGCAACGTCTCGCCTCTGGAGCAGCTGCTGACGGTGACCCACGGCGTGGGCAGCGAGCTGGGGGTCAGCGAGACCTTCACCTTCTCCCGTCACACCGTGCTGCGCCAGGGGGTCACCTTCGGCGTCTCGGTCCACCACTTCCACTGGGGATTCTTCGCCACGCTGAGCTCGGAGCTCAGGCTGGACCTGGAGCACGGCTTCCAGGTGGAGAAGGGGGTGACCGAGAGCTGGAGCCGCCAGGTGGCCAGGGAGGTGGAGGTCCGGGCCCGGGTCCCCCCCAACGCCACGGTCATCGCCACCATCCTGCTGCAGGAGAAGACCTACGTGGTGCCCGTGGTGCTGTCGGTCAGGCTGGGATTCCAGGTGGTCGAGGAACGCGCCAATTTCACCTGCGTCGACCGGACGTGCACCACCGTGGAGTATGAGGTGCAGGACTGAGCAGGAGGAGGGTGACCGGCGCAGGACAGGACCAGGAGGGGGCGCTCTCTCTCTCTCTCTCTCTCTGTCTCCCTCTCTCCCTCCCGGGGGATGGAGGGGGCCATCCAACAGCAAGGGGTCCCCCTCTCCCGTTCCCCACT
>NW_025180663.1:388-2394 GCF_004010195.1 Chiloscyllium plagiosum | reverse complement strand
GGGGGCCAGGGTGATAGTGACACAGTAAGTGTGAGAGGGTCATGGCGGTAGTGACGCAGTAAGTGTGAGGGTGTCAGGGTGATTATGCCGCAGTAAGTATGAGGGGCTCAGGGATATAGTGACGCAGTTAATGTGAGGGGATCAGGGTGATAGTGACGCAGTAAGTCTAAGGGCGTCACGGAGATAGTGACAGAGTAAGTGTGAGGGGATTAGGGTAATAGTGACGCAGTAAGTGTGAGGGATCAGGTTGATAGTGACGCAGTACGTGTGATGGGGTCGGGGTGTTAGTGATGCAGTAAGTGTGATGGGATCAGGGTGGTATTGACACAGTAAGTGTGATGGGGTCAGAGTGATAGTGACTCAGTAAGTGTGAGAGGGTCATGGTGATAATGAAGCAGTAAGTGTGATGTGATCAGTGTGATAGTGACACAGTAAGTGTGAGGGGGTCATGGTGATAGTGACGCAGTAAGTGTGATGGGGTCAGGATGATAGTGATGCAGTAAGTGTGATGGGATCAGGGTGATAGTGACGCAGTAAGTGTGATAGTGATGCAGTAAGTGCGATGGGATCGGGGTAATAGTGACGCAGTAAGTGTGAGGGATCAGGGTGATAGTGAGTCAGTAAGTGTGATGGGATCAGGATAATAGTTACACAGTAAGTGTGATGGGTTCAGGGTGATAGTGAGGCAGTAAGTGAGATGGGGGTCAGGGTGGTAATGTCACATTAAGTGTGAGGGAATCATGGTGATCGTGACGCAGTAAGTGTGAGGGGTCAGGGTGATAGTGACGCAGTAAGTGTGATAGTGATGCAGTAAGTGCGATGGGATGGGATAGTGACACAGTAAGTGAGATGGGATAAGAGTGATAGTGACACAGTAAGTGTGATGTGCTCAGAGTGGTAGCGTTGCAGTACGTGTGAGCAGGTAAGGGTGATAGTGAAGCAGTAAGTGTAATTGGGTCAGGGTGATTTTGACACAGTGAGTGTGATGGGGTCAGGGTGATAGTGACGCAGGAAGTGTGATGGGATCAGGGTTATAGTGACGCAGTAAGTGTGATGGGGGTCAGGGTGGTAATGTCACATTAAGTGTGAGGGGATCATGGTGATAGTGATGCAGTAAGTGTGAGGGTGTCAGGGAGATCGTGATTCAGTAAGTGTGAGGGGTCAGGGTGATAGTGATGCAGTAAGTGTGATGGGGTCAGGCTGATAGTGATGCAGTAAGTGTGATGGGATCAGGCTTATCATGACACAGTAAGTGTGAGGGGGCAGGGTGATATTGATGCAGTCAGTGTGATGGGATCAGGGTCATAGTGACGCAGTAAGTGTGATGGGGTCAGGATGATAGTGACGCAGTAAGTGTGCGGGGTCAGTGTGATAGTGAGGCAGTATGTGTGATGGGATCAGGGTCATAGTGACGCAGTAAGTGTGATGGGGTCAGGATGATAATGATGCAGTAAGTGTGAGGGGGTCAGTGGGATAGTGACACAGTAAGTGTGATTGGGACAGGGTGATAGTGAGCCGAAAGTGTGATGGGGTCAGGGTGATAGTGACGCAGGAAGTGTGATGGGTTCAGGGTGATAGTGATGCTGTAAGTGTGATGGGGGTCAGGGTGATAGTGTCACATTAAGTGTGAGGGGATCATGGTGATAGTGATGCAGTAAGTGTGATGGGATCAGGCATTTCGTGACACAGTAAGTGTGAGGGGGCAGGGTGCTATTGACGGAGTAAGTGTGATGGGATCAGGGTGATAGTGCTGCAGTAAGTGTAATGGGGGCAGGGTGATAGTGACGCAGTAGGTGTGATGGGTTCAGGGTGATAGTGACGCAGTAAGTGTGAGGGGGTCAGGGAGTTTATGCCGCAGTAAGTATGAGGGGCTCAGGGATATAATGACGCAGTTAATGTGAGGGGATCAGGGTGATAGTGACGCAGTAAGTCTAAGGGCGTCAGGGAGATAGTGACAGAGTAAGTGTGAGGGGATTAGGGTAATAGTGACGCAGTAAGTGTGAGGG
>NW_025180663.1:0-276 GCF_004010195.1 Chiloscyllium plagiosum | reverse complement strand
TGACAGGGAGATTGAGATCCAGTAAGTGTGAGGGGCCAGGGTGATAGTGACGCAGTAAGTGTGAGGGATCAGCGTGATAGTGCCGCAGTAAGTGTAAGGGCGTCAGGGAGATAGTAACAGAGTAAGTGTGAGGGATCAGGGTGATAGTGATGCAGTAAGTGTGAGGGGGTCATGGCTATAGTGACGCAGTACGTGTAAGGGCGTCAGGGAGATTGTGACAGAGTAAGTGTGTGGGGATCAGAGTAATAGTGACGCAGTAAGTGTGAGGGATCAGTG
>NW_025180662.1:0-2394 GCF_004010195.1 Chiloscyllium plagiosum | reverse complement strand
TATTACTCCCACATCATTGAGCGAAGACTAATACTCCCACATCCTTGAGAATGACTGTTACTCCCATATCCTTGAGGATAACTGTTAATCCCACATTATTGAGGGATGAAGGTTACTCCCATATCATTGAGGGACGACAGTTACTCCCACATCATTGAGGGTCGACTGTTGCTCCCACATTGTTGAGGGATGACTGTTATTCCCATATCATTGAGGGATAACAGTTGCTCCCATATCATTGAGAGTTGACTGTTACTCCCACAGCATTGAGGTTCAACAGTTACTCCCACATCATTGAGGACGACTGTTACTCCCACATCCTTGAGGGACGACTGTTACTCCCAACATCATTGGGAGGAAACTGTTACTCATACATCATCGAGGGTCAACTGTTACTCCCACATCCTTGAGGGACAACTGTTACTCCCACATCATTGAGGGAAGTCTATTACTCAAACATCATTGAGGGATGACTGTTACTCCCACATCATTGAGGGACGACTGTTACTCCCACATCCTTGAGGGACAACTGTTACTCCCACATCATTGAGGGATGACTATTACTCAAACATCATTGAGGGATGACTGTTACTCCCACATCATTGGGAGGAAACTTTTACTCCCACATCATTGAGGGACGACTATTACTCCCACAGCATTGAGGGACGACTGTTACTCCCTCATTATTGATGGATGACTGTTACTCCCACATCCTTGAGGATGACTGTTGCTCCCACATTGTTGATGGATGACTGTTATTCCCATATCATTGAGGAATAACAGTTGCTCCCATATCATTGAGAGTTGACTGTTACTCCCACAGCATTGAGGTTCGACAGTTACTCCCACATCAATGAGGACGACTGTTACTCCCACATCCTTGAGGGACGACTGTTAATCCAACATCATTGGGAGGAAACTGTTACTCATACATCATCGAGGGTCAACTGTTACTCCCACATCTTTGAGGGACGACTGTTACTCCCACATCCTTGAGGGACAACTGTTGCTCCCACATCATTGAGGGATGAGTATTACTCAAACATCATTGAGGGATGACTGCTACTCCCACATCATTGGGAGGAAACTGTTACTCCCACATCATTGAGGGACGACTATTACTCCCACAGCTTTGACGGATGACTGTTACTCCCACATTATTGAGGGACGACTATTACTCCCACAGCATTGAGGGATTACTGTTACTCCCACATTATTGAGGGACGACTGTTACTCCCACATCATTGAGGTACGACTGTTGCTCCCACATCATTGTGGGACAACAGTTACTCCCACATCATTGAGGGATGACTATTACTCCCACATCATTGAGCGATGACTAATACTCCCACATCCTTGAGAATGACTGTTACTCCCATATCCTTGAGGATGACTGTTAATCCCACATTATTGAGGGATGAAGGTTACTCCCATATCATTGAGGGACGACAGTTACTCCCACACCATTGAGGGTCGACTGTTACTCCCACATCATTGAGGGACGACTGTTACTCCCACATCCTTGAGGGACAACTGTTGCTCCCACATCATTGAGGGATGACAATTACTCAAACATCATTGAGGGATGACTGTTACTCCCACATCGTTGGGAGGAAACTGTTACTCCCACATCATTGAGGGACGACTATTACTCCCATAGCATTGAGGGACGACTGTTACTCCCACATTATTGAGGGACGACTGTTACTCCCACATCATTGCGGTACGACTATTACTCCCACATCCTTGAGGGATGACTGTTACTCCCACATCATTGGGAGGAAACTGTTACTCCCACATCATTGAGGGACGACTATTACTCCCATAGCATTGTGGGACAACAGTTACTCCCACATCATTGAGGGACGACTATTACTCCCACATCCTTGAGGGATGACTGATACTCACACATCCTTGAGGATGACTGTTACTCCCATATCCTTGAGGATGAATGTTAATCCCACATTATTGAGGGATGAAGGTTACTCCCATATCATTGAGGGACGACAGTTACTCCCACATCATTGAGGGTCGACTTTTACTCCCACATCATTGAGGGATGACTGATACTCTCACATCCTTGAGGATGACTGTTACTCCTACATCCTTGAGGATGACTGTTGCTCCCACATTGTTGAGGGATGACTGTTATTCCCATATCATTGAGGGATAACAGTTGCTCCCATATCATTGAAAGTTGACTGTTACTCCCACAGCATTGAGGTTCGACAGTTACTCCCACATCATTGAGGACGACTGTTACTCCCACATCCTTGAGGGACGACTGTTACTCCAACATCAATGGGAGGAAACTATTACTCATACATCATCGAGGGTCAACTGTTACTCCCACATCATTGCGGGATGACTTTTACTCCCACATCATTGAGGGAT
>NW_025180661.1:0-2394 GCF_004010195.1 Chiloscyllium plagiosum | reverse complement strand
ATTTCCTCGAAACCCAGGTGCTGTGCTAATACAAAGAGTCATAGAGACCCTTCGGTCCAACTCTTCCATGTTGTCCAGATCTCCCAACCCAAACTAATCCTACCTGCCAACACCTGGTCCATATCGATCCAAACCCTTCCTATTGATATACCCATCCAGATGCCTTTTAAATGTTGCAATTGTAGTCGTCTCCACCACTTCCTCTGGCAACTCATTCCATACACATACCACTTTGTGTGAAAAAGTTGCACCTTAGGTCTCTTTTATATCTTACCCCTCTCACCCTAAACCTACACCCTCTACTCCTGGACTCCTCAACCCCAGGGAAAAGACTTTGTTTATTTATCCTATCCAAATCCTTCATGATTTTATAAACTTCTACAAGGTCACCCCTCAGCCTCCAATGTTCCAGGGAAAACAGCCATAGCCTATCCAACAACTCCCTACACCTAAAATCCTCCAATTCTGGCAACATCTTTGTAAATCTTTTCTGAACCCTTTCAAGTTTCACAACATCTTTCTGCCAGGAAGACCAGAATTGCACGCAATATTCCAACAGTGGCCTCACCAATGTCTTGTACAGCCACAACATGACCTCCCAACTCCTGTACTCAACACTCTGACCAATAAAGGAAAGCATACCAAACGCCTTCTTCACAATTCCACCTATGTGCGACTCCACTTTCAAGGAGCTGTGAACTGGCACTCCAAGGTTTCTTTGCTCAGTAACACTCCCCAGGACCTTACCATTAAGTGTGCAGGTTAGGTGAATTGGTCATGCTAAATTGCTTGTAGTGTTAGATGAAGGGATAAATGTAGGGGAATGGGTCTGGGTGGATTGTGGGTCAGTGTGGACTTGTTGGGCTGAAGGGCCTGTTTCCATACTGTAAGTAATCTAAGTAACCTAAGTATAAGTCCTGCTAAGATTTGTTTTCCCAAAATTTAGCACCTCGCATTTATCTGAATTAAAGACCATCTGCCACTTCTGAGCCCATTGGCCCATCTGGTCCAAGATACTGTTTTAATCGGAGGTAACCCTCTTCGCTGTCCACTATACCTCCAATTTTGGTGTCATCTGCAAACTTACTAACTGTACCTCTTATGCTCGCATTCAAATCATTTATGTAAATGACAAAAAGTAGAGAACCCAGCACAGATCCTTGTGGCACTCCACTGGCCACAGGCCTCCAGTCTGAAAAACAACCCTCCACCACCACCCTCTGTCTTCTACCTTTGAGCCAGTTCTGTATCCAAATGGCTATTTCTCCATGTAATCTGAGAGATCTAAACTTGCGAACCAGTCTCTCATGGGGAACCTTATCGAATGTCTCACTGAAGTCCACATAGATCACATCTACTGCTCTGCCCTCATCAATCCTCTTTGTTACTTCTCAAAAAACTCAATCAAGTTTGAGAGACATGATTTCCCATGCACAAAGCCATGTTGACTATCCCTAATTAGTCCTTGCCTTTCCAAATACATGTACATCCTGTCCCTCAGTATTTCCTCCAACAACTTGCCCACCACTGACGTCAGGCTCACTGGTCTATAGTTCCCTGGCTTGTCCTTACCACCCTTCTTAAACAGTAGCACCACATTAACCAACCTCCAGACTTTCGGCACTATTTTAATCTAATTGATACAAATGTTTCAGTAAGAGGCACACCAATCACTTCCCTCGCTTCCCACAGAGTTCCTACTGCATTTTTTTCTCTCAGGATTCACTCGAATTATCCTGTCTATACCTGACATTTGCTTCCTTCTAATTATCCTGTCTATACCTGACATTTGCTTCCTTCTTTTTCTTCACCGAACCCTCAATTTCTTTACTCATCCAGCATTCCCTATACCTACCATCCTTTCCTTTCACCCTAACAGGAATACACTTTCTCTGGACTCTCATTATCTCATTTCTGAAGACTTCCCACTTTCTAACCATCCCATTGCCTGCAAACATATGCACCCAATTAGCTTTTGAAAGTTCTTGCCCAATACCATCAAAATGGCCTTCCTCCAATTTAGAACTTCAACTTTTAGATCTGGTGTACCGTTTTCTATCACTATTTTAAAACTAATGGAATTATGGTCACTGGCCCCAAAGTGCACCCCTAATGACACCTCAGTCACCTGCCCTGCCTTATTTCTCAAGAGTAGGTCAAGTTTTGCACCTTCTCTAGTAGGTACATCGATATACTGAATCAGAACATTTTCTTGTACACACTTAATTCCTCTTCGTCTAAACCCTTAACACTATAGCAACCCCAGACTACGTTTGGAAAGTTAAAATCCCCTACCATAACCACCCTATTATTCTTACACATAACTGGATCACCTGACAAATTTGTTTCTCAATTTCCACTTAACTATTAGGGGGTCTATAATGCAATCCCAAT
>NW_025180660.1:956-2394 GCF_004010195.1 Chiloscyllium plagiosum | reverse complement strand
ATGTAAGGGCTTTCCAATCATCTCAGACAAAATTCCCGCCAGTGTGCTGACCAATACTTCTCTTATAACTAATGGCATTAAAACAGATACAAAAACAAAATACTGCAAATCTCAAATAGAAGCATGATGTTGGAAAAAGGGAACAGGTGCAGCCTCTGTGGGGACAGGAGGAGTTAACTTTTTGGGGTTCAGTGATGTTTTATCAAAAAAGCAGCACCATTTTATTTCATTCCATTTTAAGTTGTTTTATATTATTTTATTGAAATTTTGTTTATCAAATTTTAACTTGTTTGATTGGCACCACTTCCACACACATCCATTCCCTCCACACCAACACTCAGTAACATCTGTGTGTACTATTTACAAGATGCACTGCAATAAATTCATCAAAAGTCCTGAGACAACACCTTCTGAACCCATGATTACTTGAATCAAGATGGACAAGGACAGCAGATAAAATGGGAACATCACCCCAGCAAGTTCCCTCTAAATTATTCACCAGTTTGACTTGGAAATGTTATTACTGGGTCAGAATTCTGGAATTCCCTTCCTAAGGACATTGTGGGTCTACCTACAGCACCATCTTGTCCAGGACAATTAAAGATGGACAGTAAAAAGGCTGATAAAAGTAAGAGTAGGTGTGATTTGGGACCAGAAAGTGAGACTGTGATGTTTCAGTTATTCCTGGACATTGGTGTGACCACATCTCAAATAATGTGTGTAGTTTTGGTCTCCTTCTTGAAGGAAGAATATAAATACATTGGAAGTAGTTCAGAGGAGTTTTACCCGATTGATCCTTGGAATGAGTGGGCTGTGTGATGAAGAAGGATTGGAAATGCTGCCTTGTTCTCACTGGGGTTTAGAAGAGTGAGGGGTTTTCCTGTCCCACTGTATTCTCCAACTCCCTATCTGCCTCCCTCATGGGTCATACCCTCCTGCCCCTTACTACATGTGGAATTGAACCATGCAGTCCTGAGGCCTATAACTTCCTTCTGGAACTAAGTCTCCAGGTATCTCCAGCACTCCCTGATATATCACTGCTTTTTCAATTCAGCCTTCATTCCAAACTCCCTGAATGGGAGTTCCTGTAGTTTTATACATTCACTGCAGATATATTTACCCTGAATCATTTCAATGCAATAAAGAAATGTTGATCTCACTTACAAATGAAAAATATCCATTCCTTCATTAGAGCAGTAATTGTCTTCAGTCTGTTTTGAAGTTTCAGTACTTTCCATTTATTAACCTTCCCTAATGGACATGTCCTGAAGCAGTCTATTTACACATTCCCTCATACGAAACAATTTCCAGATTCCTATTTTCTTGTTTACCATTTTGTTTCAATCAAACCAAGTGCATGTGCAGGCTCCCAGCAGCTGAAGTGACAGTTCCAAATCAGTTTGAAAAAGCAAAGGTAGACTCCTTCCCCCAGTTCACC
>NW_025180660.1:0-670 GCF_004010195.1 Chiloscyllium plagiosum | reverse complement strand
TCGACTTCTCTTCCTCCTGATGCTGCCTGGGCTTGCTGTGTTCTCACAGCCTCCTGTTTGTCAACCTTGGATTCCAGCATTTGCAGGTTTTTATTTGTCTCTAATCTCTTCAGGGGCCAGGATGAGTGTGAGGAGATTGGGTTTTGGTGGAACTACCCACAGACTCAAGTTGAAAGAAGCAAAACAAGAAAGGCATGTGGATCAAATACAAGGGGACAAATTGTGAGCAAAAACTAATTGTTACCAGTTTAGCAATTTCAAAGGAGAGAGCGACAACATTGAATTGCTTCTGGTGTCCCTCTGTGCCCTAACATTTCACAGAGCCAGCTCCACATCCTTCCATTGGCTTTACCATTGGGAGTCAACAATGACTCCCTTCCCACAGCCCTTTTTAAAATGTCCTGTCCCAGAGAGGCAGAAAATACTTCACCTTTTCTGGGAAAGCTGGAGAAATATATGATGTCGAGGAGCTGATTCCAGCCTTCAGGGTCTGACAGAAGGATGTGAACCATCTATGGATTCTGGAGACAGATCACGGAGATATTCCTCACTCCCATCAACACTTGACTTTATTCTAACAACAGTTTCTATTCTTCATTATAAAGTATCAGTTTCAGACTAGACATTTCACACACAACCCCCATGTCCTCACATTGGAATCAAGAACCAA
>NW_025180659.1:0-2394 GCF_004010195.1 Chiloscyllium plagiosum | reverse complement strand
CATATGCTCTTGAGTATTCAAATTCAAAGATGTGTTGTTGCAGCGTGCTTATCCCACATATATTAGGATAATGAGTCAGAATAATGAGTCCTTTGTAATGTATGGCCATCGGTCTTCAGTCCAGGGCACAACATAGTAAGTTGATCACCTATCCAGGTAAGAAGAGAGGAGTGCACTTTGTGGTGACAGACATGGAGGTAGGTAATTAAGAAGGCAAATAGAATATTGTCCTTCATCACTAGAGGGATGAAGTTTAAAAATAAGGACGTCATGTTACAGCCGTGTAAGGTACTGGTGTGGTCACACCTGGAGTACTGTGTACAGTTTTAGTCTCCTTAGTTTAGAAAAGATGTATTGGCACTGGAGGGGCCACAGTGGAGAATCACGAGATTGATTCCGGTGTTGAGGGGGTTAACTTATGAGGAGCAATTGAGTAGACTGGGACCTATACTCATTGAAATTTAGAAGAATGAGGGCAGATCTTGTAGAAACATTAAAAAATTATGAAGGGAACAGATAAGATAGAAGCAGGGAGGTTGTTTCCACTGGCGGGTGAAACTAGAACAAAGAGGGTATAGCCTCAAAATAATGGAGAACAGGTTTAAAACTGAGTTGAGGAGAGACTTCTTCACCCAAAGGGTTGTGAATCTGTGGAATTCCCAGTCCAGTGAAGCAGTCAAAGCTACCTCAGATTGAATGTTTTTAATGCTGACCAACGGTACCCACGCCACCACTTATGCCTAATCCACTAGCATCAGAGTCGCCACTCTTCAGGTGCCATCTTTTGGTTGCTGGGCCCACCCCACTGACTGGCTACCGATATCAGGTCTCTTGATGGACCCAAACCCACCCTGTAACCAGGAGCTGCCGTCGCTTCAGCCGCCATCTCACTGATGTCTGGAGTTGCCTCTCTGGGCCCATCACAACCAGGAGTCCTTGATTTTACCACTTCGGCAAGAGTCCCACACTGGCCGCTCCCCTCCACAATGTCACCCCCTCCGCCATCGTCAACAAGAAGAAATGAAGAAAAAGAAAGAAAGCAAAAAGGAAAGAAGGGAGGAAGTGGCTGCCTGAAACAAATGGGCCTAGGAGCCAGAACGTTGTCTGGTTTCCCCGCACTACCATCCTATCAGGAGTAGAGCTCCTGTCAATATTAAGAATAAAGTAGAAGGCAGGATATTGCATACAAATATAGAAAAATTCCAATAGAAAAACAGGTTCTTTAACTCAGCCCAGCAGAGTTGATATTTATCCTCAATACAAAAAGGTGTTCTAATGCTATGAAGCCATCATGAACCTACTCTGTTCCCATATTCATATAACCTTCAGCTTCCTACTTAACCCATTCAATATAGGAAATGGACAAAGTGCTTCAATCCCCAGCTCCTTAAGTGAATCGAACAACTTCACAACTCTCTGTTAAGCAATGTTTCCTCCTGCTCAAGATGTACTAATGCATGATCCTTGAGTTTTAAATAGAACAATGTGGGTGGATATGAAGACTAAAAAAGTTGTGGGGACAAAGGATGATATGCAACTATTAACAAACCATGACAAAAACAAAAACAGCGAAGTGTTGATACTGGAAATCAAAATCACAAACAGAAACTACTGGAGAAACTCAGCAGATCTGGCAACATCTGTGGAGAGAAAGCAGATTTTAGTGACCCTTCTACCATATGTTCCAAAGGAGGGTCTCTGGACCCAAAATGTTAACTCTGCATCCTCTCCATTAATGAACCCTGTTCTTGTACAAAATCTATTAGATATCAACTACTCTCTATTTGGCTCGATGGTCACTGGGTTTGGAAATTGTTGGGAATGCGACAGGGGAAGGATGCAAACAGTTGCAACCCAATCATGTGGTGGCAAGTTAGTGAATATGGTTGAAGTAGTATTGCCTGCTGATCATGTGGTGGCAGGGTGGCAAACTAGTCAAGAAGGCCACATCATTTTGATCACAATGAAGGAGAAAGTACTGCCATGGTGTTTAGTGATGATGTATATGAGCCTCTGTCACTTTGATCTCAGCAGTACATGTTAGTGTTTGATTAAGAGATAAGACCACAGTTGCTGAGACATTTGAAATAAAAACAGAAAATGCTGGAGGAACTCAGCAGATCTGGTGCCCTCTGTGGGGATAGAAATGGAGCTAATGTTCCCAATTCAGCTGCTTATAAAACCGTGAGGTACAAGGATCAGGAAAATAGTCAAGGTCTTTTCCTGGGGGTGGGGGAGTCCCGAGCTCGAGGGTTTAGAGTGAGAGGGGAAAAATTTAAAAGGGATCTAAGGGGCACACAGACATTGTTTTTGTTTCCCCAACTAGTTTTCAATATCCAAATAGCATCTTTCTGAAGTCATCCACTCTTTTTCACACAGAGGGTGGTGCGTGTA
>NW_025180658.1:1719-2393 GCF_004010195.1 Chiloscyllium plagiosum | reverse complement strand
CCCCAAACCCCACCATTGCCACCATCCTGGCTCTTTCCCATTGAGGCTGTGCCCCAAACGCCAGGCAATTCACAGATTGAAAAAAACATGTCATTTACATTCTGAGAGTTAACAATGGTTGCCTATCTCCCCACACCCCTTTCTCCACACATCTTAAGCACAGGTATAGCCACCCCCAATCCAAAAACAAAAGGACAGCAGTCAAAGAAAAGGCCCCACAACTGACCGATATACAAAATAATTCCATTTTTTTGTCAAGGCAGTACGTATAAAGCCGATAACCACAAAAAAGGGGCAAAAAAGTAGCATTGTCTTTAATTATGTCCCTCCCGCCTTCACCCCAACTCGATTTCTTTAATTCAGAGAATTCGCAAAGTCTTCGCCTTTTCTGCTGAATCAAAATTATATACCGTCCCTCCATGAGTGAAACGCAATACGGTCAGGGACCTCAAGGAATATTGTATGTTCAGATCCCTTAATTTTCTCTTAACTTCATCAAATGCCCTTTTCTTAATCCAGGCTCCGGAGAAGTCCTGAAAATATATTATTCTTGAGCCTTTGTGCATTAAAGCCTGTGGATCTGTTCCCAGTCTTCTTGATGTTTCAATCAGTAACTGTTTTTCTTAGTAATGCAGGAGGCGCACTAGGACCACGCGGGGCTGCGGGTCCGATCC
>NW_025180658.1:0-924 GCF_004010195.1 Chiloscyllium plagiosum | reverse complement strand
CTGTAGGTATATTCATATTCAGTTATGATGTGTTCAATGTTGGTGCAGGCTCAAATGGCCAACTCCTGCTCCCAATTCTCTCACTCTGTGTCTCGGACAGCATTAGGAGATTGAGAAAGGGGAGGGATAGATATCTTGTTTGTTTTTATTTTTAAAATGCACTTGATTCCCACAAATAAAATCAACAGGTACAAGTACAGCACATGCAGTATTCCTCATTGCAGCTTCAAGGTTTTGAGTCCTCTTCTTCCGCGTTGGCTCCAGCACATTCGGCTTCCTTTCCCCCACCCCCCTCCCCATCCCCGCCCTGCGCCGTTGATGCTTCCATTGTTTATAAAATCAAGAGAGGAATGGATAGGGTAAATAGACAAGGGCTTTTCTCTGGGAGTGTAGAACTATAGAGTAATAGGTTTAGGGTGAAGTGGCCCGGGTTGGGGGCGAGGAATTTAAAAGGAACCTAAGGGGCAATTCATGCAGAAGATGGCGCGTGGAAGGAAAGAGCTGCTAGAGGAAGTAGTAGATGCTGGTATAATTATGATACATTTAAAAGGCATCTGGATCGGTTTATGAATAGGAAGGGTTTAGAGGGATATGGGCCAAATGCTGGCAAATGAGACCAGATTCAGCGAGGATATCTGGTCAGCATAGACCAGTGGACCAAAGGACCTGTTTCTGTGCTGTATATCTAGATGACTCTGGTTTGCCACGCCAGTCTGTTCAATTTCTCTCTGGTGTCAAAGCCTTGATGTTTCATTCAAAAACTCCTGTGGGGGCACGTGAACCATTTTGTGTCTGATTGATTGCCAAGAAGTTGCATTGCAGGTTCATCCTGAATTTACACATTACACACAAGGGTGGCACGGTGGCACAGTGGTTAGCACTGCTGCTTCACACCGCCAGAGACCTCGGTTCAATTCCCACCTC
>NW_025180657.1:1083-2393 GCF_004010195.1 Chiloscyllium plagiosum | reverse complement strand
AAATTCTGTGCCGTACGACTGTGCTCCACAACCTTACGAAGCAGTGCTCTGAAACCTAGTGCCTCCAAATAAACCTGTTGGACTGTAAGGTGTGTTGTGTGATTTATAACATTGTCCACCCCAGTCCAACACCAGCTCCTTCACATTATGATTACCATCGATTGGGTGAGTCTGTTTGAAGGAAAAGGGAGGACTGGCAAACGGGAGGGTTCTAAAAGTGTGACCTCAAGATGCTAGGCCCAATACGTCCCTGTTAGGGTGAAGGGAAAAGCTGGCAGGTTTCGGGATCCCTGTCTGCTGAGGGATATTGAGGCTCTGTTCAGGATAAAGAAAACAACATACATTGCGTTTAATCAATCCATATCTTTTTCCAGTCCGAAAGACACGATCAATCTGTGGAAACCCTGCAATCCTCTCAGGTCCCTGCTGCAGTCAGGATCTGTAGAACTCACTCCAATGCATGTTACTCTCCTGATCCAGTTCTGAAAAGACTCACTACCTGTGTTACATCCTCCCGTGTCTATCTCCCACCCTGTCAATGCAAGCTCCTCCAGTCTCTCCATCCATCTACTCATCTCCATAACCTTCTCCAGCTCTTACACCTCTATCTGTGTAAATGCCACCCTCCCCTACAAACCTTCCCACTTTGACTAAACTGCAGGAGGTTTAAACTTCCTTATCTGTGAAACTGTCTCCAACCATCCCAGTCTACCAACATCCTTTTCTGTGTAAACTGCTTAATCCCTCCCAATCGCCTCCAGGCCATATACCTCTGTAACCTCCTGTGGTTCTGTGGTCCTCCCTCCCTGTGAAACTACCTCCCGTCCTCACACCCCTCCCAGTCTGGGTCGTCTGCTCCAGATCAGATCATTGCTGTGTCTGTTACCCTCGACAATCCTAGCAACCCATCCTATTTGTGTCTCTTCATTCAGATCCCATCCTCTCCAGCTTTCTGAAACCTAGATGTGCCATTGTGACCCTCCCTATTTAGAACGTAGAACAGTACAGCACAGCCCAGGCCCTTCGGCCTCAATGTTGTGCTGACCTTTTATCCGACAGACCCTACATTTTACTATCATCCATTTGCATATCTAAGAATTACTTAAATGTCCCTAATGTATTGGACTCTGCTACCACTGTTGGCAGTGCATCCCACGCACCCGCTACACGATGTGTAAAGAACCCACCCCTGACATCTCCTATAAACCTTCCTCCAATCACCTTCAACTTATGCCACCTCATCATTTCCATTTTTGCAATGGGAAAAGTATGCGCTTATCCTCTCTATCTAAGCCTCAAATCATCTCATT
>NW_025180657.1:0-550 GCF_004010195.1 Chiloscyllium plagiosum | reverse complement strand
TCAGATGTGAATCTGTTTGCCCATTCTGTCTTTGTGCCTGATACTGACCTGGTGCTGCTCTGATAGAAAGCACTCTCCGTGCATCTGGTAACCTCCAGATCTATGTTCCTGTCCAGAGCTCACCTCATCGATGCCTTCTTTGGAAAGTTTTTCATTTTGTCATTATTGTCAAGCGAGATGGTTTCGCGAGATGCAGAAATTGGGGAGTTGCCATTTTGAGAGAATGAAACGTTTATCATTGGGAATTGGGAAGCCTTTAAAAATGAAAACGGCAGTCCAGAGACAGTGTACAGTATTCCTGTTAGGGTGAAAGGAAAAGCTGATAGGTGTATGGAATACTGGATATGGAGAGAAATTGAAATTTCAGTGAAGAAAAAGGAGTAAACATATCTCAGGAGAGAGTGTGAGTCCCGAGAAGAGTATAAAGGCAGTAGGAGTGTACTAAAGCGGGAGATCAGGAGGGTGAAAAGGGGGCACGAGATAGCTTGGACAATTATTGTTAAGGAGAATCCCAAGGGTTTTTATAAAAACATAAAGGACAAACTGGTAA
>NW_025180656.1:0-2393 GCF_004010195.1 Chiloscyllium plagiosum | reverse complement strand
CTCCGGAGAATGTTGATTATGGAATGTTCCAGACAATATTCCAAATAATTCCCAGTTTCAGGAAAATGACAGTGCCGCAGTGTGTAAAACATTTGGTGAAGGAAGAGAGTGTTTTTTTTAAATCATATGCAATTAAAATCCATAATGAGTCCATTCAGCCCTTCAAATGTGCTGTACCATTTAATAAGATCGGGGGTGATCTGACTGTCTCCTGAGCTTCACGTTGCAGGAACTTTCACTCATTCAGCCCCCTGGTTTCCTGTCACTGACCAGACGACTCTCACGCAGTTTCTACCCTGGGTTTCTTCAAGCATGTGTTTGGCAGGCATTTCCCACGGGGACCAACCCTCCAAAAAATATGTTCCATCAGCTTTTTACTTTCATACAATGGTTAGCATGCTTCACACAGACCAATCAAAAATGTACTCTAATTTTATAGTTATCGATATCTAATCACAATTAGTAACTCTGGTTATTTTGCTTGGGTCAACTTATTCAACCAAAGTCAGCAACCAGTCACCTCTCTCGTTATAAAGTACAATTTCCAGCGGTGATTTTTTTTTCCTCAGCCATTATCTTTACCGTTATCTGAATTGAACCTTTCTTTTTCCTTCTTATCAAACTTTATATTTCACTTTGACTTTGGCTATTTCTGTCTATAAGAGTTACATAGTCTCGTAATCTGTTGGCTGGCTTTTGATGCAGAGTAAAGCCAAGGGCGCATGTTCAATTCCCCACACAGACGGAGGTTGCCACGAAGGGCACACCCTCTCCACATCATCCTGTCACCCGGGGTGTGATGACCCTTAAAATAAACCATAATTTGTGGTCTCACTAATGAGAAAGTGGTCCTTTGGGACTCTATTCTATCCATGTTAACATTTTAATTTTTTCAAAAATATTTTTATTCAGAGAAAATCTTTTTAATGCTTCAATGAACCAATAAATACCCAACTCAAAAAACAATGCAAATTGAACACAATTACACCCATGTGCATGTACATAAGAAAAGGTAAATCAATGGACCAAAGAGAAATAAAAAAAAATAAAAAAACGAATAGTAGAACTCAGTGTAACAAAACTATAGCTCTCAAACTTCAAGAGCATTAACTAATACATGTTCATTTGTTTGTAATTCTTCCTCTCTGAACATTAGATTCATTAGTCAAGTTCGTCATAGCTATATAAAAGTCCTTATTAGAGTGGCAGATCAGCCTGTACCTTGGTTAATTCAAAAAGGGCCGCCATGTCTTATAAAAACCCTCTATTTTATGGTGCAACATACCTTTAAAATGTCCATGATGAGGTTACGACAACCCAACAGAGCCAGGGGGTTTTCAGACACCCAACACAACAGATTCTTTTGTATTCTGAACTCAGAGAGTGAGGGTATTGCAGTGTTTTTTTTTTCTGAACAAATCTGAGTCAAGTAGACTGGGCAGGCCCAGGAAAAGGGAAACCTGACCCATCTCCAATTCTGTCTGCAAGATCTTCTCCATCCCAGCGAACACACCGCTCCTATAGCGCCGGTGGCAGGTCAACAAGCAATGAGTAAAAGTGTCCATAGTCATTCTGTATTTAAGACATACTCCCACGTTGAATTTTGAGAGAGTGTCTGGGGCCAGATAGACTCTATGAAGAATCTTCAACTACATGGCAAGAGTCTTCTTACAGATCGAAATCCTTCTTGCATTTTCACAAATATCCTCCCGTGTCCAAAAAGATCTGAACCCCCAACTCTCTTTGCAGACATCAGAAAGGCACAAAGTCTCGTCTAAGGGGGCACTCTCCAACAAATGATAAAGGGTACTGACAGAGAGTGTGTTCTTAGCAATAAGCACCCTCTTCGCTGTATCGGATCTGTACGGGTCTGTTAAAAGCGCGGTTCTTTTCTGAATAACATCTCTGATCTGATAAAAAGAAAACAGAAGAGATCTCTACTCGGTAGTCTATCGTTACGACTTATTTGATCAAAGAACAGCCTTGTTTCTCCCTCAGATAAACCATCAAAGCAAGATACACCCACGAGTTGTCCATAGTTTAAACATGGAATCCAGTATCCCCGGTCGGAAACATGGTACACCACGTTTTGGGGTAAGAAATGAGGTTTGACTATATTGCCCTAGATTGGACACATTGCCCTCCCTACTTTAAAATTATTGATATTTATTGGGAAATGGTAATACTTCATAACAGTCCTCATTTTGTCTATGAGTAGCAGCCTAATATGGGAGCACTTTGCCTGAGAAGCTTCAATATCTAACCATATTAACGCCGAAGCCTCACTAACATCGGGTAAATAAGATCTTAACTGATAGCTTTTAATATCGGGGAGATCTACTCCCCACAAACTGTGGGGACGTTGTAATTTGGTTAACTTGGTAAGGGGCCGC
>NW_025180655.1:0-2393 GCF_004010195.1 Chiloscyllium plagiosum | reverse complement strand
TGGTCCTTGACCTTGAGAATTTTTTTAAAACACGTAGTAGAAAAAGATTGACAATGACACTCTGGTGTCAAATAGCAAAACCTGACAGGTACTGTTTGATAATTGTACTGAGAAATTGATTATAGCTAAAACTGACAGGTAGAGATCAATATCTACATTCACATAGAAGATACTGATAGGTACAAATTGATGACTGCATTTATTATTCATACAGCAGAAACTGACAGTGAGATTCTGAGAATGACACACCTGTTCTCAAAGCTGAAACTGACTGTCGGATACACAGCAGAAACTGTTAGGGAAAGATTGTTAAGTAAATTCACACATTCACAACGGCAGAAACTGACAGGTATTTTTGAGAACTAAACTCACACATCCCCATCAGTGAAGCACACAGGGACTGATCCTATTTATTTAAAATGTATTTATCACTCAGTCTCTGCCAGTTTCTACTATGTGGATATGAGTTCAGTTATCAAGCTATACTTGTCAGTTTATACTACGTGAATGTAGTTATCAATCTGTCCCAGTCACTCTCTAGTAAATACATTTTGGACATTGCAGGGAGTGACCGGGACAGATTGATAACTATATTAACTCTTACATTTGCACGGCCTATACTGACAGGTACAGGTTGACCGGCATACTCCCACATTCACCTCGCAGGAACTGACAGGTATGGATTGATTAGGAAACTCTCAGATCCAGCTACAAATTTGTATTGGGTAGCCCCATTGTAGAGCTGTAGAGGTGTTGGTTAGTATCTGGTTCTCAGTGAATTGGTGTAGATTTCTTTTGTTACAATCACCAGACAAAGAGCAACTCAGGCCAAGAATGGAGTCAGACTTGTAGTTCTGTTTGAAATGCTGGCCTAAAAGAAACACAGCCTCATGATTATAAAATTAATATTACATTGAAAGGTTTGATACTGTCAAACTCACTTAATGTTGATTTACAGGGGATGTCTCTTCTCTCTTCCTCCAGACAATTACATGAAGGCGCAAGACAATGTAACATTCTCTTGGTACAAAACGAAGTGTGATCAGTTCCTTCTAACATACAGCAGGTATGTTATCGCTGTCAGACTGAAAAACACACTTTCCACAGTCACAAAGCAGTTGAATTAGACACACATGGAGCTCAATTTCTAGAGAGAAGTTTTCACAAAAATAGTCAAATACCACCAAGCAATTATAACTTTTTTTATCCCTCTCCATTCTCAATTCACATTTCCTGATTTCCAATAAATGTTATCATTCACAGCCATTGAGTCATTGAGATGTACAGCACTGAAGCAGACTCTTTGATCCTACTCATCCATGCCAACCAGATGTCAGAAACTAATCTAGTCCCATTTGCCAGCATTTGACCCATATCCCTTTGAACCCTCCCTATTAATGACCCATCCAGATGCCTTTTAAATGTTGTAATTTACCACCCTCCTCCCTTTCCTCTGGCAGCTCATTCCTTACTCGTACCATCTTATGTGTGAAAAAGTTGCGCTTAGGTCCATTTAAAATTTTTCCCCATTTACCTTAAACCTGTGCCTCAAGTTTTGTACTCCCCCACCTCAGGGAAGAAACATTGTCCCTCATGACTTTATAAACTTCTATGTGGTCAGCCTAGCCTGTTCAGCCTCTCTCTATAGCTCAAATCCTCCAACCCTGACAAATTCCTTGTAATTTTTTTTTAAACCCTTCAACATTTCACAATATCCTTCCAATACGAAGGAAACCAGTGTTGCGTGCAGTATTCCAAAACTGGCCTCACCAGTAACTTGCACAGCCACAACATGACCTCCTAACTCCAATACTCGATGCACTGACCAATGAAGAAAACATCCTATCTACTTGCGATTCCACTTTCAAGGAGCTATGAACCTGCATTCCAAGGTATCTTTGTTCAGCAACACTACCTACGGTCCTACCATTAAATGTACAAGTCCTGCCCTGATTTGCCTTTCCAAAATGTCGCAACCCAGATTTATCTGAATAAAACTCCATCTGCCACTCCTCAGCCCATTGGCCCATCTGATGAAGACCCTGTTTTACTTTGAAGGAACCTTCTTTGCTGTTTAATTTTGGTGTCATCTGCAAACTTATTAACTATACCTGCTGTGTTCAAATCCAAATCATTCACATAAATGATGAAAAGCAGTGGATCCAACACTGATACTGGTGGCACACCACTGGTCACAGGCCTCCAGTCTGAAAAGCATCTCTCCATCACCACCACCCCCATCTTCTACCAACGAGCAAGTTCTGCATCCAATTGGCTACCTACCCTGTATTCCATGAGATCTAACCTTGCTAACCAATCTCCCATGAAGAACCTTGTCAAACGCCTTACTGAAGGCCACATAGATCACATCCACCACTCTGACCTCATCAATC
>NW_025180654.1:1172-2393 GCF_004010195.1 Chiloscyllium plagiosum | reverse complement strand
GTGAAGGATAGGTCATGCCTAACGAATCTTATTAACTTTTTGACAAAGTGACCAAACAGATAGATGAGAGTAAACCGGTTGATGTGGTTTATGTGAATTTCAGCAAGGCGTTCGACAAGGTTCCCCACAGTAGGCTATTATACAAAATGCGGAGGAATGGGATTGTGGGAGACATAGCAGTTTGGATCAGAAATTGACTTACTGAAAGAAAACAGAGGGTTGAGGTTGATGGAACATGTTCATCTTGGTGTCCAGTTACTAGCGGTGTACTGCAAGGGTCGGTGTTGAGTCCACTGCTGTTCGTCATTTTTATAAATGACCTGGATGAGGGCTTAGAAGGGTGGGTTAGTAAATTTGCGGACGACACTAAGGTCGGCGGAGTTGTGGATAGTGATGAAGGATATAGTAGGTTGCAGAGAGACATAGATAGGATGCAGAGCTGGGCTGAGAGGTGGCAAATGAAGTGTAATGTGGACAAGTGTGAGGTGATACACTTTGGATGGAGTAATCGGAATGCAAAGTACTGGGCTAATGGTAAGATTCTTGGGAATACAGCTGAGCAGAGAGATCTCGGTGTCCATGTACACAGATCCCTGAAAGTTGCCAACCAGATTGACAGGGTTGTTATGAAAGCATACAGTGCTTTGGCCTTTATTAATAGAGGGATTGAGTTCCGGAACCAGGACGTTATGCTGCAGCTGTACAAAACTCTAGTTTGGCCACACTTGGAATATTGTGTACAGTTCTGGTCACCGCATTATAAGAAGGATGTGGAAGCTTTGGAAAGGGTGCAGAGGAGATTTACTAGGATGTTGCCTGGTATGGAATGAATGTCTTACGAGGAAAGGCTGAGGGCCTTGAGGTTGTTCTGTTAGAGAGAAGATGTTTGAGTGGTGACTTAATAGAGACAAACAAGATAGTCAGAGGGTTAGATAGGGTGGACAGGGAGAGCCTTTTTCCAAGTATGGGGACGGCAAACACGAGGGGACACAACTTTAAAGTGAGGGGAGATAGGTATAAGACAGATGTCAGAGGTAGTTTCTTTACTCAGAGAGTAGTAAGGGTAAGGAATGTTTTGCCTGCAATGGTCGTAGATTCAACAAGTTTAAGTGCATTTAAGTCGTCATTGGACAGACAAATGGATGTACATGGAATAGTGTAGGTGGGATGGACTTCAGATTAGTATGACAGGGCAGTGCAACATCGAGGGCCAAAGGGCCT
>NW_025180654.1:0-983 GCF_004010195.1 Chiloscyllium plagiosum | reverse complement strand
GGCTACAACACAAATTTCCAGCTCGGCGAACAGAAAAACAACAATTCAGGTTTTATTTGCTGAAGGCTGTGCTGTACCTTCGTGGACAGGTAGGGGGGGTTGGGGGGGGGGAGTTAGGTCAAATGTTGAAGTTTTTCTGATTTTACCAGGTTGGATACTCACCACAATGTGATTGGATTCATTGCTGAACACCTTCATGGTTCAGATGGTCAGGATGTTCAGTCCTGTGCACGAGGGAGAGATTCAATGCCTATCATTTGTTCATCCACATCATAGAGCCCATCCTTCCTGGACACTGTGGGGTGATTCAATGCCCAGTCCTGCAGTTCATACAGTGTGGATATAGAATTCTGGAGGCAAGCTGAACTGTGGAGACTCCAAAACCAAATACAGAAATTTTGCAATCAATGTCTATGTTAGGTATCTGCTATTCTTTGTTTTCCTGATCCCAGATGTCTTTGTGTGGATGCTGTGGGTTTATGGGAAATGTCAGCCTGTTAGACTAACCTGTAAAGCAGCTGCTGAACCAAAACCACCTTGAGTACATGACTGTGTTTCTGTGAGTAATCTGCTGCTCATGTTCTTCCATATGTCCATTCAAAGTGCAAATGATTCATTTAGAGAGTGCTTGCTGATGTGGTTCAGATTCTTTAAACTTCATATAACATGGAACAACAATTATCTTTGTGTCATTACCTACAGTCTAGGCTCAGCCACAAAGAATGTTTGATTAATAACTTAAAATCTATTTTTCCTTTGTCTTACAGTAAGTCTAGTGGTGATTATAATCTTAGCTCGGGACAAATGTGGCCTTTCTACATGCAGCACTCGCTATCTGGTGGCCATGACAACATCAGATCTACTGTTCATTGTTTTTTTGTATCATCCTTCACCGATTTCAACGTTATTATTATCCACTGTGTTTCTTGCAAATCACTCCTGTTTGTACTGTTCTCTATGTCCTCAACTGCTTGAGCATTGAT
>NW_025180653.1:0-2393 GCF_004010195.1 Chiloscyllium plagiosum | reverse complement strand
CCATAAGCTCTCAAAACTCTTAAAAATCAACAGACGGGGGATAAACAGACCTTCGGCCTTTTACTGATGAACAGGAGCAGGATATTCCGGTCATCGAAACTATAATGTTAGAACTGCAGGAGGACATTCAGCCAAGCGGGTTTATAAACCAGGAAATGAATGAATCCATTCAGCCACTCATGCCCCTTAAACAGCAATTAGAGAAGTTATTTTTAAAGCCTTGTGCCCGTTACACTGGAATTGAAAGGGATCGTAGAGGTTTTGGGAAGGGAAGGACTTAGAATAATCAACTTTACGAGGGAATAAAAAGTAGTCAGCGAACTATTGGAACTGATGGTAAAGTGTTGGAAGTTATAACCGGACATTTTCAAAGACGAACCACAAACCACCAGAGCAGCCTGGTTTAATGAAGGATAAATCATGTTGCAGTTATTTGCTCCTGAACTTTGAAGATGAGACATGCAAGGAGGATAATGGATACATCTGGAATTGTAATATAGCTGGACTTCCAGAAGACATTGAATTAAAGGTTATTCTGCAACATAAGGTTACAAGTAATTAATTAGATTAGATCTAGGATTGCTGAATCAACAAATTGCTGAGAGATGGAATCGGGATTTGTAGTTTTCTGACTGGCAAACTTTGGTTTGCCAAGGAGTGCAGACGTCAATCCCAAACTACTTGCAAAACATTGTATTACTTGGATAAGGCGATAGAAAATACTATAGATAAATTTTCAGATGACAATAAAATGCGAAAGTTCATTGCAATGTAAACGAAAGAAATATATAAGTATATATGGAAACGTTACGTGAATGGGCCAACGTTTGGCAGTGAAACTTAACATCGATAGGCACAAGGTTATGAATTCTTGTGAGTGGAATAGAAAGGCAACTTGTTATGTAAATTGAGAGTAACTTCAGTGCAGTTAAGAGCCGATGGATCTTGGTGTCCTCGTGTATATCATAGAAAACTTGCACGAATGTACACCTGTCAATGGAAAAGGAAAGCGCAATTTCAGTATTTTATTTCTTTAAGAATAGAGTATAGAAGTAGGGTGGCTTTGCTGTAACAATGCAAGGCGTTATTGAGACTGCAACTTGAATATTGTTTACAGTTTTGGTACCCCAACTGGAGGATGGATGCAGTTGCATTGGAGACATTGAAGAAGATGTTCTCTGGTTTGATTCCGGAGACAAGGATTTGGTTTTATGAAGATAAATTGAGCTGATTAGGCCGATACATTCTGGGGTTTAAAAGAATGACAGGATATCTCATTAAGGTCTGCATGTTGTTAAAGAGGATTGACAGTGTCGATGTGGAATTCGCTCCACAGATGAGAGGAACTTAAGTAAATGAACGATAATGGAGAGGGGGCAGGAAAGTGAAACTGAGCATGACATGGCATCAGTCATGATTGTATTGAATGACGGAGCAGGCACGAGGGGCTGAATTGCCAACTCACGTTTCACGTTCTTATTCAGCCCTTCGAATGTGCTGTAAATGAATAAGGGAGGACTGGTTATCAAACAGGACGCAGATACTGTGGATAAACCAGTCTTAATGAGTTTGACTGATTGTAAACAGTGGAGTCCCACTGTCCTCAACTATTTACAATCTATTTCAATGCTTTGAAGGAGTGGAACAAAGGCATTGCAACTAAGTTTGACAATGACACTCAGATAAGGAGGAAATTAAATTATCAAGGGAAGGTGCATAATCTGCAAATGGATGTCGACAGGTACTTTCGACAGACAATACTTTAGCAGGTGGGATATAACATGTTATATATTCTGTCATAGTTTTTCAGAAAATCAGCAACATATTACTGAAATGGAGAGAGATTAAAGGAATGAGTGATACATTGTGTAAAGGCATTTACAGATCAGCTGAAATTGTTCTTCATATCAAATTCTGAATCTGCGTTACAGAACAAGCACAGGCACCATAAATTGGGACAATGTGACATCCCAGCAAGCATAGCTGTGCAGAATACGCTAGTGTGGTACTCAGGAAACTGGACTGTCTGACTCGCATCCAAAAGAGAAACGTCAGCTTTTTTCTCTCTTCACAGATGCGGCCAGACCTGCTGAGATTTTCCATTATTTTCTCTTTTGGTTTCACATTTCAGCATCCGCAGTAATTTGCTTTTATGTCGGTCTAGCATGATGAGCATTGTAAACCTTTGCCAGTATATTGGGTCTATATATTCAATAGCTAGCTGCCCAGCACATGGAAATTTTCTGCCCGTGCTGTGAATAACAGTAAATAGAGCTTCATTTTTTAATCTCAATTTCTCTTTTGCAGCAGTACAGTGTAATGGAGTATGTGAGTGAATGCGAGTGCATGAGGTTGTGTATATGTGTGGCTTTGAGTGTGTGATTGTGTGTTTG
>NW_025180652.1:0-2393 GCF_004010195.1 Chiloscyllium plagiosum | reverse complement strand
CGTCTCACTGTCCCAGTGTCCCAGATAAATATGTAGGCTCTGACCCAGTGTCCCCGGTAAATATGTAAGCTCACTGTCCTAGTGTCCCAGGTAAATATGTCATCTCACAGTCCCAGTGTCCCAGATAAATATGTCGGCTTACGGTCCCCAGTGTCCCCGGTAAATATGTAGGCTCACTGTCCTAGTGTCCAGGTAAATATGTAGGCTCACTGTCCCCATTGCCCCAGGTATATATTTAGGCTCACTGTCCCCATTGCCCCAGGTAAATATGTCGTCTCATTGTCCCAGTGTCCCAGGTAAATACGTTGCCTCACTGTCCCAGTGTCCGAGATAAATATGTAGGCTCACTCTCCCAGTTCCCCTGGTAAATATGTAGGCTCACTGTCTCAGTGACCAGGTATCTATCTAAGCTGACTGTCCCAGAGTCTCAGGTAAATATGTCGTCTCACTCTCCCAGTGCCCCAGGTAAATATGTAGGCTCACTGTCTCAGTGACCAGGTATCTATCTAAGCTCACTGTCCCAGAGTCCGAGGTAAATATGTCGTCTCACTGTCCCAGTGTCCCAGATAAATATGTCGGCTCACGGTCCCCAGTGTCCCCGGTAAATATGTAGGCTCACTGTCCTAGTGTCCCATGTAAATATGTCATCTCACAGTCCCAGTGTCCCAGGTAAATATGTAGGCTAACAGTCCCCAGTGTCCCAGGTAAATATGTCGTCTCACTGTCCCAGTGTCCCAGGTAAATATGTCATCTCACAGTCCCAGTGTCCCAGGTAAGTATGTAGGCTCACTGTCCCCATTGCACAAGGTAAATATGTCGGCTTACTGCCCCAGAGCCCCAGGTAAATATGTCGTCTCACTGTCCAAGTGTCCGAGGTAAATATGTAGGCTCACTCTCCCAGTTCCCCAGCTAAGTATGTAGGCTCATTGTCCCTGTGCCCCAGGTACATATGTCATCTCACTGACCCAGTGTCCCCACTGTCGCTAGTGTCCCCGGCAAATATGTAGGCTCATTGTCCCAGTGTCCCAGGTAAATATGTAGGCTCACTGTCCCAGTGTCCCCGGTAAATATGTAGGCTCACTGTCCTAGTGTCCCAGGTAAATATGTCATCTTACTGTCCCAGTGCCCCAGGTAAATGTATAGGCTCACTGTCCCTCGTGTCCCCGGCAAATATGTAGGTTCATTGTCCCAGTGTCCCAGGTAAATATGTAGGCTTACTGTCCCAGTGCCTCAGATAAATATGTAGGCTCACTGTCCCAGAGCCCCAGGTAAATACGTAGGCTCACTGTCCCAGTGTCCGAGGTAAATATGTCGGCTCACTTCCCCAGTGCCCCAGGTAAATATATAGGCTCACTGTCTCAGTGACCAGGTATCTATCTAAGCTCACTGTCCCAGAGTCCAGGTAAATATGTAGGCTCACTTTCCCAGGTCCCAGGTAACTATTTAGGCTCACTGTCCCAGAGCCCAGGAAAATATGAAGGCTCACTTTCCCAGGTCCCAGGTAACTATTAAGTCTCACTGTCCCAGAGCCCAGGTAAATATGTCATCTCACTGTCCCACTGTCCCAGGTAAATATGTAGGCTCACTCTCACAGTGCCCCAGGTAAATATGTAGGCTCACTGTCCCAGTGCCCAGATAAATATGTACGCTCACTGTCCCAGTGTCCCTGGTAAATACGTTGCCTCACTGTCCCAGTGTCCGAGGTAAATATGTAGGCTCACTCTCCCAGTTCACCAGGTAAGTATGTAGGCTCATTGTCCCAGTGCCCCAGGTACATCTGTCATCTCACTGACCCAGTGTCCCTGGTAAATATGTAGGCTCACTGTCACAGTTTTCCAGGTAAATATGTTGGCTCACTGTCCCAGTGTCCCTGGTAAATGTGTTGTCTCACTGTCCCAGTGTCCCAGGTAAATATGTAGGCTCACTGTCCCAGTCCCCAGGTAAATATGTCGGCTCACTGTCCCAGTGTCCCCGGTAAATATGTAGGCTCACTGTCCTAGTGTCCCAGGTGAATATGTCATCTTACTGTCCCAGTGCCCCAGGTAAATGTATAGGCTCACTGTCCCTAGTGTCCCCGGCAAATATGTAGGCTCATTGTCCCAGTGTCCCAGGTAACTATGTAGGCTCACTGTCCCAGTGCCTCAGATAAATATGTAGGCACACTGTCCCAGAGCCCCAGGTAAATACGTAGGCTCACTGTCCCAGTGTCCCAGGTAAATATGTCGACTCACTTCCCCAGTGCCCTAGGTAAATATGTAGGCTCACTGTCCTAGTATCTCAGGTAAATATGTCGGCTCACTTCCCCAGTGCCCCAGGTAAATATATAGGCTCACTGTCTCAGTGACCAGGTATCTATCTAAGCTCACTGTCCCAGAGCCCAGGTAAATATGTCG
>NW_025180651.1:0-2393 GCF_004010195.1 Chiloscyllium plagiosum | reverse complement strand
TTGTTGCGCCCCTGCACATGCACAGGACGCTGGTATTGGATTTTATCTTCACACTCCCAATCTGAATATCCAAATTCTGCCATACTGTGATCACTCGTTCCAAGAGGATCCCTAACTATGAGATCATTAATTATTTCTGTTCAATACGCAAGACCAGATCGAGGGTTACTTAATCTCTCGTCGGTTCCATTGCATTCTGTTCAAGGAAACTATGACGGGTACACTCAAAGAACTCCTCCTCAAAGGTAATGTGACTGAGCTGCTTCCACCAATCTCCATGTAGATTAAAATCCGTAATGATATTAGCCGAACCATTTTTACAGGCCTTGCTGATTTCTTTGTTTGTTGCCTTCAACAGTGTGATGTTATTATTTACTGGCCTAGAGACTACACCTATCAGTGACTTTTTCTTCAGAGAATTTCTTCTTTCCACGCAAATTAATTCAAACTCATTCTCCATCGAACTTATAGCGTCTCTCCACACTGCCCTGATGTCGGCCTTATATAACAGAGAGACACTATCTTCTTTACACTGCTGTCTGACCTTCCAAGTAATCTCGTACTCCTGGATATTGAATTTGCAGTCATGGCCATCCTTTTGACGTGTCTCTCCAAGTCTATTAAATCATTTTCATTTGTGTTGATTTGTGCCATTAGCTCTTCGACCATGTTACAAATGTGACGAGCATTCAGGTGAAGTGCCTTTTTGTTAGGTTTCTTGTCCTTATGATTTCTGTAATAATATCTCGTTTTGCTTGTTGTCTCTCCTCACCTATCCATTGACGTCTTCTCTCCTCTGTTTCCAATGGCCCAACACGCATTCCAGGTGAAGCAACACATGAACTACACTTTACGCAATCCATTCTACTGCAATCACTGCTAGCAATATGGTTTCCACTATTTTGGGAAACGAAGTTTGGATTAGGTCACCACACTGCAGAACATCTAAGTTCTGTCTTCAAGAGGAGTTACAGCGAACTTCACCGCGTGCTGGAAGCACACCACCTCAGTTTCTATTTGGGCAGTCTGCAGCCCTCCAGGCCTCATATCGATTTATGTTTTAAGAGCCTGAACTCTCCCTTGTCCTATACCCCTATCCCAAACGCCATGCCTTGTTGTCACATGAAGAGAAAATGAGGTCTGCAGATGCTGGAGATCAGAGATGGAAATGTGTTCCTGGAGAAGCGCAGCAGGTCAGGCACATGGCCTTCCATAACATTTTAACTGGAAAACGCTGTTTTCAGCCTTTGCGCCTTTTCTGTTTAGCTTTGATACCCAATGGCACATTGTTACAGTAACAGTCCTCTACATATGGTTTGCCACTAACAGTCTTCATTAACAGGTATTCACCTTGCCAGCCAGATCATCATCCATTCATTTGTCCAACTGTTCTTCTCTCTATTTGAACTCTATCCCTACCTATCGCTTACACCTTTCCCTCCCCCAACCCCCACTATTTCTTCTGCAGATAGACCAACATTTTCCAAGCTATCGTCAGTTCAGAGGAATGGCCACTGGAATCGAAATGTTAACTCGGATTTCTTTTTTTAGATGCTGAGTTTTTCCAGCACCATCTGGTTTTGGTCTGGTTAGAGTCGGATACTGTGAATGTTCGAGGAAGAATGACTGTGCATGGCCTGATAGAAGAGTGATACCGTGCTTGTGCAATGATCCCCTGCACAGAATACAAAACTCTGTTCCTGTTGAAACGTTCTCTTGTGGGTAGTTCTGAATACAAGGTGAGCAATCGGCATGAACGTCTTCGGTTGGTGAAGACAGCAATCATTTCTGCCACAGTTCTCTCCTGAATGTGATGAACAGCAGAGAGAAAAGCAACCCTCGTGTCAGATGTGAACGGATTGGAGTCCACGCAGGAGGTATAATCAAGTGACAGTTTTTTTTTCAGATAGAAAACACTTTCTCACTGTAACAATGTGCCATTGGGTATCAAAGCTAAACAGTTTATAGGCACAAAGGCTGAAAACAGCGTTTTCCAGTTAAAATGCGTGAATGTGTTCCCTCCAGTGTGACAGTACAGTTGTGTATAGTTGTAAATAGAATAACTGGATGGATCACTTTACACATTCAGCTGGCTAACAGTCCTTTTGTGGGAAGACATCTGTATACAATGCAGGAAGATGCACTGAGAGGTTCGTGATCAGTTTCATCTAGGGACTGAGACAATACTGGAGGTTTTGAGAGTCTGAAACGTGGACAAATCCCCAGCTCGGAGTGAAGCAATATCTCACGTTGCTCTGTGAGACAAAGGAGCAATTTTAGCGTTTCGGACCAATGTTACACATTCCTCTTAAAATGTACTGCGCCCTGGGGACTGCCGCTGTGGGAATGTCCAGGGATAGGGGCACAGGCCCAGTAGCTGGTCTGGTTTACCT
>NW_025180650.1:0-2393 GCF_004010195.1 Chiloscyllium plagiosum | reverse complement strand
ACGTTGTCCTTTTTGGTGGCTTCACCAAGCTGAAACCTCATTGTCAGGTATGCCTGGTGCTGCTCCTGCCATCCTGCACACTCCATTGAACCAAGCTTGATCCTGTGGATTGATGGTGATTGTTGCGAGGAGGATATGCCAGGCCATGAGGTTATGCGGGAGTACAATTCCACTGCTATTGATGACCCACAACACCTTATGGACACCCAGATTTGAGCTGCTAGATCTGTCCTATTAAGCACCGTGATAGGACCTGCCAAATTGGTGGAAGTTATTCTCAATGTGCAGGTGTGACTTTATCTCCACAATGACTATGCGGTGGTCACTCTTACCGATACTGTCATGGACAGATACTTCTGCAACTGGCAGATTAGTAAGGCTGTGGTCAAGTATGTATTTTCCTCTTGTTGGTTCCTTCACCACCTGCCGCCAGTTATGTCCTTTAGGACCCGGCCAGCTCGATCAGTATTGCTGTAGCTGAGAAACTGTTGGTGGTGAACATTGAAATCCCCCACCCAGAGTACATCTTGCGTACATGCATCCCCTCAGTGCTTCCTCCAAGTATTGGCCAGCATGGAGGAGTACTGAGAATCAGTTGAGAGAGGCTGGTACATGGTAATCAGCAGGAGGTTTCCTATCCCATATGCAAACTAATGCCATGAGACTTCATGGGATACGGAGTCACTGTTGAGGACTCCAAGAGCAATTCCCTTCCAACTGTATCCCACTGTGCCGCCACTTCTGCTGTGTCCGTCCTGCTGATGAGACAGGAGATATCTGGGGAAGGTAATGGGGAGTCTGGGACATAGTCATACTCACCGAATCATACCTTTCAGAAAATGTCAGGCTATTACTTGTCGAGTCTGTTTTTTTTCGATTCACTGTTTCCTGCCAGCTGTCCCATTCTAGAAACATGTCCATATATTAGCCCCAATCCACTCAGATTTGATTTTGCAAATTGGGCTTGGAGCTTTACCAACATTTTTCTAAAAATCAAAATGTTTTACATCCATTGATTCTCTTTCGTTTGTCTCCCAGTTTGCTTCTCAAACATAATTTCCATTTCATAAATCTATGCTAACCAACATTTTTCTAAAAATCAAAGTGTTTTACATCCATTGCTTCTCTTTCGTTTGTCTCCCAGTTCGCTTCTCAAACATAATTCCCATTTCATAAATCTATGTTGGTGTTGTCTATGACCATTACATTCAGCAACAAATAATTTCTGCTAAACTATTTACTTACTATGTTTATTGTTCCATGTACTCTACCATTTTCCCACACCAGACTCGGTTTTCCTTGTATTGTTAGAAAGTTCTGTGAAGACAGAACTGAAGTCATGGCTTCATAGTTCTGCGATTTCCCTGTTCCCAATTCTCCATTCTCTGGTGATCATTCCCCTCTCAGGAAGTAATCCCCGAACCCCAGACCTCGAGGTGAAAAAATGTTTAAATCATCTCTGAAACTCAAACTCTTCACTTTATATTACATTACAGTGTGGAAACAGGCCCTTCGGCTCAACAAGTCCATCCTGACCCGCCGAAGCGCAACCCACCCATACCCCTACATTTACCCCTAACCTAACACTCTGGGCAATTTAGCATGGCCAATTCACCTGACCTGCACATCTTTAGACTGTGGGAGGAAACCCACGCAGACACGGGGAGAATGTGCAAACTCCACACAGTCAGTCGCCTGAGGCGGGAATTGAAGCCGGGTCTCTAGCGCTGTGAGGCAGCCGTGCTAACCACTGTGCCACCATGCAGCTCACACCTTAAAAGTGTGCTCCTTTGTACTTGACCCTCTCACTGAAAGGAACAGCTGCTGCCTATCCACTCTGTCCGTGTCGCTTATAATCTTATCCGTCTGAATCACTGACTCCTCAACTTTCGCTGTTCCAGAGTAAACAACCTGAGCTTATCCAGCCTCTCTCCATAGCTGATATGATCCATTCCAGGGAACATCCTGGTGAATCAACTCTGCATCCTCTCCAGTACAATCACATCCTTCCTGGAATGTGGTTCCCGGAACTACATACAGTACTCCATTTTTGCCGAACCAAAGCCCTGTATTGCTCTTATAATCTACACCCTGATTAGGAAACGCTACATCCAAGGGGCAATTCTTAACTAGTCCATTAACCTGTCCAGGAGAAAGTGAGGAATGCAGATGCTGGAGATCAGAGCTTAAAAAATGTGTTGCTGGAAAAGCGCAGCAGGTCAGGCAGTATCAAAGGAGCAGCAGAATCAACGTTTCGGGCATAAGCCTTCTTCAGGAATCTGCCCGAAACATCGATTTTTCTGCTCCTTTGATGCTGCCTGACCTGTTGCGCTTTTCCAGCAACATATTTTTAAGCATTAACCTGTCCAGTCACATTCAGGGATGTATGGAGA
>NW_025180649.1:0-2393 GCF_004010195.1 Chiloscyllium plagiosum | reverse complement strand
GCACGCGAACTCCGAGAAGCATGGTATTCCAACGGGAACTCTATCAGCAAATATACTCACTGGAATTCCATTTAGCACCCCCCTGAGAAAAAGGAAAGGAGGTAGTATCAACACAGAAAATGGCACCACCAACTCAAGGATACCGAAACACATAAATAGAAAGCAGGCCAAGTCAAGCAGCGTTGGTGATTATTTTCCAGAGTTCAATAGATTCGGGGTCGGTTCCTGAGGATTGGAGGGTGGCTAATGTGAGACCACGTTTTGAGAAAGGTGGGCGAGAGAAAGCAGGAAATTATAGACCAGTTAGTTTGACCTCAGTGGTGGGAAAGATGCTGGATTCTATTATAAAGGATGAAATTACTGCACATCTGGATAGTCGTAACAGGATAGGACAGAGTCAGCATGGATTTATGAAGGGGAAATCATGCTTGACTAATCTTCTTGAATTTTTTGAGGATGTAACAATGAAGTTGGACGAGGGAAATCCAGTAGAGGTAGTGTACCTGGACTTTCAGAAAGCTTTTGACAAAGTCCCACACAGGAGGTTAGTGAGTAAAATTAGGGCGCATGGTATTGGGGGCAAAGTACTAGATTGGATTGAAAATTGGTTGGCTAATAGGAAACAAAGGGTAGTGATAAACAGCTCCATTTCAGAATGGCAGGCAGTGACCAGTGGGGTAACGCAGGGATACGGGCTGGGATCGCAGCTTTTTACAATATATGTTATTGATATAGAAGATGGTATCAGCAATAACATTAGCACATTTGCTGATGATACAAAGCTGGGTGGCAGGGTGAAAAGTGATGAGGATGTTAGGAGATTACAGGGTGACCTGGACAAGTTAGGTGAGTGGGCAGATGCATGGCAGACGCAGTTTAATGTGGATAAATGTATGGTTATCCACTTTGGTAGCAAGAACAGAAAGGCAGACTACTACCTCAATGGAATCAATTTATGTAAAGGGGCAGTACAGAGTGATCTGGGTGTTCTTGTACACCAGTCAATGAAGGCCAGCATGCAGGTACAGCAGGTAGTGAAGAAGGTTAAATAGCACGCTGGCTTCATAACAAGAGGGATTGAGTATAGAAGCAAAGAGGTGCTTCTGCAGTTGTACAGGGCCCTGGTGAGACCACACCTGGAGTACTGTGTGCAGTTCTGGTCTCCAAATTTGAGGAAAGACATTCTGGCTATTGAGGGAGTGCAGCGTAGGTTCACTAGGTCAATTCCTGGAATGGCAGTATTACCTTACACTGAAAGACTGAAGCGACTGGGCTTTTCACTGAAAGACTGAAGCGACTGGGCTTTTCACTGAAAGACTGAAGCGACTGGGCTTTTCACTGAAAGACTGAAGCGACTGGGCTTTTCACTGAAAGACTGAAGCGACTGGGCTTTTCACTGAAAGACTGAAGCGACTGGGCTTTTCACTGAAAGACTGAAGCGACTGGGCTTTTCACTGAAAGACTGAAGCGACTGGGCTTGTATACCCTTGAGTTTCGAAGATTGAGAGGGGATCTGATTGAGACGTATAAGATTATGAAAGGATTGGACACTCTGGCAGTAGGAAACATATTTCCACTGATGGGTGAGTGCTGAACCAGAGGACACAGCTTAAAAATACGGGGTAGACCATTTAGGACAGAGCTCAGGAAAAACGTCTTCATCCAGAGAGTGGTGGCTGTGTGGAATGCTCTGCCCCAGAGGGCAGTGGAGGCCCACTCTCTGGATTCATTTAAGAAAGAGTTGGATAGAGCTCTCAAAGATAGTGCAATCAATGGTAATGGAGGTAAGGCAGGAACAGGATACTGATTCGGAATGATCAGCCATGATTATATTGATTGGCGGTGCAGGCGCGAAGGGTTGAATGGCCTACTCCTGAACCTATTGTCTATTGTCTTTTGTCTATTGAATATACCATTAATCTCCCCAGAGCCGACGTCGCTCAGCCTCCACAGACTATGATAAGGTGGAGCTTAGGAACAGCAAGTCGAAGCAAACATTGATGGGAGTATTACGTCAAAGTCAACATAGTGATGCAAGTGTTGCTTACACTACAAAACAGCGAATTAAAAATGCAAGATTGTGGGTAATGCAGCAATGGTGGAGACATTCAAGCTGCATCTGAACTGTGTCAACCCAAGCGAATGTTCATGCGGCGGGAAATGAGTTTCATGAGTTTGTACAAGCTCGTTTCCTTTCACAATACTTTGAGCACCGAGCTCGAGATCAGAAAATTTTGGAATTCGTTTTGTGTGATCAGAGGAGCTAATTGGAAATCTTGCAGTAAAAGATCTTTTGGGAATAGTGATCTTAATATATGGAATTTTACATGAAATCTGAATGCAAACCAGTATTATTTCTCAAATTACATGTACATATTGGAGTCATGCAAGCC
>NW_025180648.1:0-2393 GCF_004010195.1 Chiloscyllium plagiosum | reverse complement strand
CACTGACTGTCTGTGTTTCCATATTCACTAACAATCTATGTTTCTATATTCCCTAACAGTCTCTGTTTCTATATTCACTGACAGTCCATGTTTCTATATTCACTAACAGTCTATATTTCTATATTCGCTGACAGTCTATGTTTCTATATTCACGAACAGTCTAAGTTTCTAAAGTCACTGACAGTCTATGTTTCCATATTCACTAACAGTCTATATTTCTATATTCACTGACTGTATGTGTTTCCATATTCACTAACAGTCTATTTTTATATTCACTAACAGTCAATTTTTCTATATTCACTAACAGTCTATGTTTCTAAATTCACTAACAGTCTATAT
This sequence comes from Chiloscyllium plagiosum, assembly GCF_004010195.1. Lineage (NCBI taxonomy): Eukaryota > Metazoa > Chordata > Chondrichthyes > Orectolobiformes > Hemiscylliidae > Chiloscyllium > Chiloscyllium plagiosum. The sequence continues at coordinate 2,054 of NW_025180648.1, read as the reverse complement.
TTCTATATTCACTGACAGTCTATATTTCTATATTCACTAACAGTCTATGTTTCTATATACACATACAGTCTATATTTATATGTTGACTGACACTCTATATTTATATGTTGACTGACAGTCTATGTTTCTATATTCACTAACAGTCTATATTTCTATATTCACTGACAATCTATGTTTCTATAATCACTAACAGTCTATATATCTCTATTCACTGACAGTCTATGTTTCCATATTCACTAACAGTCTGTTTCCATACTAACTGGCAGTCTATGATTTTATATTCACAGACAGTCTATTTTTCTATATTCACTGACTGTTTGTATTTCCATATTCACTGACAATCTATGTTTCTATATTCACTAACAGTCTATGTTTCTATATTAACTGACAGTCTATGTTTCTATATTCATTAACAATCTATATTTCAATGTTCACTGACAGTCTATGTTTCCATATTCACGAACAGTCGATGTTTCTACATTCACGAACAGTCTATGTTTCTATATTCACTAACTGTCTATATTTCTATATTCACTGACAGTCTATGTTTCCATTTTCACTAACAGTCTACGTTTCTTTATTCACTCACACTCTGTGTTCTTTATTCAATCATATTCTGTGTTTCTGTATTCATTAACAGTCTATGTTTCCATATTCACTAACAGTCGATGTTTCTATATTCACTGACTGTCTGTGTTTCCATATTCACTGAGAGTCTATGTTTCTATTTTCACTAACAGTCTTTGTTTCTATATTCACTAACTGTCTATGTTTCTATATTCACTAAATGTCTATATTTCTATATTCACCTACAGTCGATGTTTCCATATTCACTAACAGTCTATGTTTCTATATTCACTGACAGTCTACGTTTCTATATTCACTAACACTCTATATTTCTATATTCACGAACAGTCTACGTTTCCATATTCACTAACAGTCTATGTTTCTATATTCACTGACTGTCTATGTTTCTATATTCACTTACAGTCTATATATCTATATTCACTGACAGTCTACGTTTCCAAATTCACTAACACTCTGTGTTTCTATACTCACTAACAGTCTATATTTCTATATTCACTAACAGTCTATATTTCTATATTCACTGACAATCTATGTTTCCATATTCACTAACAGTCTATGTTTCTATATTCACTGACTGTCTGTGTTTCCATATTCACTGACAGTCTATGTTTCTATATTCACGAACAGTCTATGTTTCTATCTTCACTAACTGTCTATATTTCTATATTCACTGACAGTCTATGTTTCCATATTCACTAACAGTCTTTGTTTCTATATTCACTAACACTCTGTGTTCTTTGTTCACTCATATTCTGTGTTTCTGTATTCACTAACAGTGAATGTTTCCATATTCACTAACAGTCTATGTTTCTATATTCACTGACTGTCTATGTTTCCATATTCACTAACAGTCCATATTTCTCTATTCACTGGCAGTCTATGTTTCGATATTCACTGACAGTCGATGTTTCTTTATTCACTGACAGTCTATGTTTCTATATTCATTAACTGTCAATATTTCTATATTCACTAACAGTCTATGTTTCCATATTCACTAACAGTCTATGTTTCTCTTTTCTCTGACTTTCTGTCTTTCCATATTCACTGTCAGTCTATGTTTCTATATTCATTAACAGTCTATATTTCTATATTCACTGACTCTCTGTGTTTCCATATTCACTGACAGTCTATGTTTCCATGTTCACTGACAGTCTATGTTTCCATATTCACTGACAGTCTATGTTTCCATATTCACTAACAATCTATGTTTCCGTAATCACTAACAGTCTATGTTTCCATATTCACTGACAGTCTATTTTTCTATATTCACTAACAGGCTATATTTCTATATTCACTGACAATCTATGTTTCTATATTCACTAACAGTCTATGTTTCTATATTCACAGACAGTCTATGTTTCTATATTCATTAACAGTCTATATTTCAATGTTCACTGACAGTCTCTGTTTCCATATTCACTAACAGTCGATGATTCTATATTCACTGATTGTCTGTGTTTCCATAT
>NW_025180647.1:0-2393 GCF_004010195.1 Chiloscyllium plagiosum | reverse complement strand
TAATTGCTATCAATACTACATCGTGCCTTTCATACAATGGAAACTTCAAAGCTGTTCCTCTGGAAGGAATTTAAACAAAAGAGAAGAAGAAAAGCTGTAATCTTTGTTGAAATGAAGGGCAATTAATTGCTATCAATACTACATCGTGCCTTTCATATAATGGAAAGTTCAAAGCTGTTCCTCTGGAAGGAATTTAAACAAATTTTGATCCCAGTCACATTATGAGATATTGGGAAGCTGACAAAATGTTATATCAAACAAGTGATGAAAGAAATGGGTTTCAAGTCGTATTTTAAAACAGAAATGGAAGCTTGCATCACGAACCTCGGACGACGGAATTTGCTGTGCGAGAGTTCATCATTTTCTGTTAGTCAGAAAAAATATTTTTTTTTTGCCGCTGGCTCCATAGCTAAGAGGCGAGCGCATTGGTCTGAGCAACCATTGGTCGTGTATTCGAATCTCGCTTGGGCCTTGCTGAATTTGGTTGCAACAAACATTCACAGAAGCATTTTCCGTGTTTCTTGGAATTATTCCTGAGGGAACATCGTGAAGTGATTTTCCCCACGGACCAGGCCTCATCTGCTTGACTTTCTAAATCCCCATCTGTGTTTCTACTTCGAGGAACATTAGGACGACAAGCATCTGATGCCAAGAATGCTCTAGTCTAGCGGGAAAACAACGTGATACAGTCGAAGCAGTAAAGTAACGGTGAAATAGTGGGGGAGGAAAACATACAGCGAAGCGGCTGAATGCTTCCATTCCTTCTGTAGAGGCAGGAATGTGCTGGAATCCAAATGAAACAGGTAGGAGGCTGGAAGAGCAAAGCTAGCCAGGCTACCTCAACAGGTGGAGAATTAAACGATTAGTATGTACCAATTATTCACGACTGTGCCAGACCTCGAAGGACAGTCGCCTGCCTGTTTACCCCTTTTCTTATGCAAACAGAATCGGGTTTTAAAGCCCGAAGTGAAGAAAGAAGAGGCAAACAGTTCAATTCCTCATTTTCTGAATGTTGGCCTCTCCTAACCTAAGGCCTTTGTCATTCTCACAAGATGTGTCTGTATATTTCCCTCTTTGGTTGAAAATGCGGTTCAGTTCTCCCGCAGCTCATGATCAAATTTAATCGTATCTGACTTCAGTCTCATTCGCTTCTTCATTTGAGATTAAACCTTTGCAGGGAACGTCTCTTTGAAATTAACACTTCAGAAGTCAGGCTGCGGACTACTGGAAGCTGGAAATGAGAATGGATGGATATTTGATGGACTGGGGTTGACATAATTCATTATTCTGTGCTATAAAAGCTCGGTGTCACGAATAGTTTTTTGGAAGCAACGTCTCATCGCAGGAAAAAAATACTATGCTGTTAAGAGAATGTGCAGTCGCACCTGCCGTCCTAAATGTCAGCTAGTGGTTACAATTCAGCACTATCACCGCTGTGATTTGGTTGCAATGCCTGGTCAGGGAAGCAGGATTATTGTTCCGGCTAAGGACAACAACAAAAGTGGAGCATCTTTGACAGGAAACGCATTTTCCACGCGTCCGCATGTGCCTTGAAATATTGCTGCAGGGCCGCAAGTTGGCTCACTGGTTAGCTCTGCTGCCTCACAGAGACTGAGACATGGTTTGAATCCAAATGGGTCGACTGTCAGTAAGGTGCCTTATTCACGAACAGATGAAGAGTAATAGGGTAAGGAATTGTTCTGTGAGGGTTAATCCCTGGAGGATCGGTGAGAATTTGTTGCATCAAATGGGCAGTTTTTTAACTGTCGGCATTCTATGATACCTTACTGTTTTGTTTTATCACATGTTCAGAGAGGGGAGAAAAGTGAAGAAAAACAGTCATTTCCCCAGTCAGTGGTTGATCCATTGTGTGACAACCAACCGATTCACCTGTGACTGAACTAGCTCCCATCTTCCCTATACTGGTAATGACAGAATACACCATTCGAGCGGGTTTTCATGTGTTGCATTGGAACAACATTCTTTCTCAAGATGGACTTCCCTGGAATATAAAAGAGATGATAAAAGACATGGATGCCGATGACTGGAATCAAAAGACGTCAGGAAGAATGGACAGCGTCTACTGGGAAACAAAAAAGAATGGAAAGGAAGCCAACGAAGTACTGGGGCATAACGCCACTAGAAAAGACAAGGCGGGGTTTCATGGGGTGGTGGAACAGATAAATAGATCATGTGGCGTGAAACCAGGCAAAACTGAGTTGCGTCCATATGGAAGTTTCCCTGATGATGTGCATTTGCTGAGAGGAAACAGGAGGGAAAATCCTTCATTCAGATGGATCTATAACTAAACTTTCGAATTTCAAAACCAGCGATGAATGATAAGGAAAAGTTTGGAGCATTTTTTTTTTCATTCTACAGTAATTGAAATCGAA
>NW_025180646.1:0-2392 GCF_004010195.1 Chiloscyllium plagiosum | reverse complement strand
CTGTATGCAGTATAGCAGCTCCCCCTACGTTCGGGAAAGGAACCAAGCTCCGACTGAGTAAATAAACCTCAATCCTCCGTTATTAACCCTGTCAATACTGAAACACACTTTCTAAAACACAAATGCTGAATTGTTGAAGGTGTTAGTTAGAAGCTGCAGTGAATGAAATGGTTGATTGAGGAGCACTGTGTCTAACAGGGTGTCCAGCTGTATTTCTTTCGTTCCATTGTCCCTTTAAGCAGCAAGATGTAAGTCAATTAGTTTTACTCACCGTGTGGAGGAGCTCTGTCCATTTGCAGCCTGTGGTCCCATTCCTGCAGCATGGAGTGAAATCAGTGAGTAGCCTCCTGCCAGTCTCAGTGTGACGGACACGGGCAGAGTTTGATGTGAGCTCTGGCTCCCTGTCCCAGTCTCTGATCTCACTGACCTCAGCAGCAGCAGCAGCACAGTGAGACACTGAGCTCCCACCTCCCCCAGCTTTAACTCTGCTCAATCAGACAATCACAGAGTTGTTACAGTGCACACGGAGGCCGTTCCGCCCATCCTGTCTGGACCGGCTCTCCGAATGAGCAATTCACTGAGTGTCATTCTCCTGCCTTCTCCCTGTCACCCTGCATATTGTTCCTTTTCGAATAACAGTCTCCTTCCCTTTGGAATGTTTCAATTGAAGCTGCCTCCATCACACTCTCAGGCAGTGCATTCCACACCTTAACCACTCACTGGCTGAGAATGTTTTTCCTCATCTCACTTTTGATTCTCTCACTTATTACTTTAAATCTGTGCCCTCTCCTTCTCAATACTTTCATGAGTGGGAACATTTTTTCCCTATTTCCTCTGGCCAGGCACCTCCTGATTTTGAATTCCTCAACAAAATGTCCTCTCAGCCTTCACTTCTCCAAGGAAGACAGTCCAAACTTCTCCAAAGTTTGTTCATAACTGACATTCCTCATCCCTGAACCTTCTATGGGAATTTTTTTACCCCATCTCCAAAACATTCACATCCTTCTTGAATTATTCCCCTTATCTATTCCCATAGTCCCATTTGCTTGCATTTCGCTAATTTCCCCCATACCGTTCCTGTCCATGTACCTGTTCAAATGCCTTTTAAATGTTGTTATCATACTCACCTCTACGACTTCCTCTGGCAGCTCATTCAATACACCCACCACCCTCTCTGTGAACGAGATGCACCTCAGGTCCCTTTTGAATCTATCCCCTCTTGCTTTAAACCTCTGCTGTTTAGTTTTGGACTCCCTTACTCTGGGGAATAAACCTGATCTAGTCATCTTATCTATGCCCATTATCATTTTATAAACCTCTAAAATGTCATCCAGCAGTCTCTGACCTTCCAAGGGAAATAGCCCAGGCCTAACCAGCCTCTCCTTATAACTCAAACCCTCCAGTCTCGGTGACATCCTTGTCATCCTTTTTACACCCTTTCCAATTTAATGACATCCTTCCAATAGCAGGGTGACTGGGATTGGGCCTGATCAATACCTTAGAGTATCGTAACTACTCCCACACGTAATGCTCTGACCGATAGAAGCAATTGTACCAAATGCTTTCTTCACCACCCTGTCTCCATGTGACACCAGTTTCAATCCTCTATGTGCCTCCACCCCTTGGTCTCCCTGTTTGACAACACTCCCCATGGCCCCACAATTAACTGTGTTAGCCCTGGCCTGGTTTTTGTACCAAAATGCAACACCTCGTTATTATCTCAATGCGTAATGTAAATGTACTCTCAAATAGCCTTCTTCTCTGTCCATGAAACTACCAATGTTAGTGTCATCTGCAAACTCACAAACCATGTCTCCTATATTCTCATTCAATTTGTTTCTATAAATGATGAACATTGATGAACCCAGAACCAATCCTTTTGCCACATCGCTGGTCACAGTCTTCCAGTCTGAACAACCATTACCTACCTCCACTCTCTGTCTCCAACCATTAAGCCAACTTTGTATCAGTTAGCTTGCCCTCCCTGGATCCAACTTGATCTAACTTCCTAACCAATTGACCATGCAGCACCTTGTCAAAGGTCTTGCTAAAGTCCATGTAGACAATGTCTACCCTCTGCCCTCAACTATCTTCTTGGTCATGTCTTCAAAAAACTCAATCAAATTTGTGAGACATGTTTTCCCACTGACAAAGTCATGTGGACCATCCTTAATCAATCCTTGTCTTTCCAAATGCATTTAGATCCTGTCTGTCAAAATCCCCTCCAACAACTTACTACTATCAGACTCACCGGTCTATAATTCCCAGGGTGTTCCTTGCAGACCTTCCTAAATATCAGCACAAAATTAGCCATGCTCCAGTCTTCCAGCACATCACATGTGGCTGTTGATGATACAATCATCTCACCAAGGGGTGTCAAAGTCTCTTCCCA
>NW_025180645.1:0-2392 GCF_004010195.1 Chiloscyllium plagiosum | reverse complement strand
GTTATTAAGTTTTTGTTTCCCCATAAGCCAAGAGGAGCAGGTAAAGAGGATGCAATATGAAGAGACACAGGATCCTCTCTGTCTGTGGTGCTGAAAGATTAGGTGATATGTATTCCTTATGGACTATTTCCAGAAAAAACGTACAGCTGAAGGGAATTCATGGTGAGACAAAAAGTGCACAATCATGTAAAGCGAGTGCCCAGCAAAGTGTGGAAAAATTGTGGTAAGAGTCATGGACAAACTCTCAGCTACAGTAATACAATTCGTCCTTGAGAATCATATAGCTGATTCACCGCAGGAGTGATGTCTACTCTGGTTGAAACGTCAGTGGAGACGCAGGCAACTGAAGCAATGCAAAAGACTTAACCTGGAATATTTCCTGATTGTGGTGTAACAAGGTCAAATTGTCACCAGTTGAAACAGGAGAGATCAAAAATATAAAGATTAAAAAGAAACTGAAGATACATATGCCGAGACTTTGTTCCATCAGATAGTTGAGACAAAACATGAGCAAATAGGTGATCATTGCACATATTTTTAGTTCAGCTAAACTAATTAAGTTGCAGCAGAAAGATGAAAATTTCAAACGGTTGCATCCAGAAGGCATATTCATTAGGAATTCTGAATGCCCCCGAATGTTATTAACTTAAAAAATTATGTCCAAATGAGGAAATGGAGAATATCACATATTCAAGGAGCTAAGACATTAGCATAAATTCATCGAATCCTATTGGCAATGGGGTACAGAAAGGAGCTGCTGCAAGTGGCGCATGAGCAACCACGTGGACGTCATTTACGAGTGAGGAAAACACAGGCTAAAATACAAACACATTTTTACTGGCCTGCAATGCACCAGCATGTAGGTGAATTTTGCCAGGCATGCCAGGCAATTGAAAAACAACTGGTAGCAATATAACCTGCACCTTTAATAACTATTCCTGCATTTGACGAACATTTTACAAGAGTCATAATTGATTGGCTACGTCCCCAACTCAAACAAAAAAGTGGGAATAAGTATTTTTTAACAACCATTGATGTATCGAGTAAATGTCCAGAGGCCATACCAATGTGCAATATCACAACGAAAAGGATTGTAGAAGAATTATTTTTGTTTTACTATATATGGACTTCCAATCGAGATACAGTGAGATCAAGGTTCAAACTTCACATCCAAATAATTCAAGGAAGTTAAGGGCAGCTCAGTAATAAAGCATTTCAAATCTACTGCGTACCATCCAAAATCGCAGGGAGTGCTTGAGGGCTACATCGAACATGAAAGGACATGTTAAAGGCTTATGGTCAGGATTATCGAAATGATTAGGGTAAGGAAATTCCATTTGTGCTTTCTGTTTGCAGAGATGCACCGAATGAATTGACCAAACAAATGCATTTGCATTAGTTTTTTGGGTATTACGTGAGAGTACTGTTAAAATTGATTAATGATTAATTAATAAATCAGAATTCAAAGGCCACACATTTGGACACTGTCTCACGATTTAAGGAATAATTAAACAGCACTGGAGAGTTGGCTAGACAGCATTTAAAATATTGCAGAAATCACTGAAACAAGAAGCGGACAAGAAATCAAAAAAATGCAAGTTTGCTATCAGGGATAACATATTAGTGTTAGTCCAGTGATAGGTGAACATTAAAAGCAAGGTTTAGTGGACTTTACCAAATAGAAAAAAATTCTGAGTGAGGGTAACTACTTGATAGGGACTCCAGGCAGAAAGAAATCTCACAGAATATGTCATGTGAATATGCTCAAACGGTATTTTGACAAGTAAGGAAAGCACGAGGAGATGGTGTTAATGATTACAGCACAGAAGGAAGAACCAAGTTCAGAGGATTCTGAATTGGACATTCCTCAAATTAAAGTGAACAATGAGAAAATTGTCTAAAATTGGGTAAAGTATTGAGTTACCTTCCTGAGAATAAAATGAAATGACCAAAAAAGAGTTATTACAACTATATGGGGAGATATGCAGAAATTAATTGGAAAATATTAATCTAACTGTGCATAATGTGGAGAAAGGAGATGCTGTTACGATTCAGCAACAACCTTATAGGCATAATCCTGTAATTTTGGCACAGGTTCAGAAGGAGATTGACTACATGCTCCAAGATGACATAATCGACCTGAGTTGCAGTGACTTGAACTCACCCACAGTCATGGTGTTAAAGCGAGATGGTACCCAACAGTTTACGTGTGGACTATCGCAAAAGCAATGCAGTTACAAATGTTGATGCATATCCAATTCCGCAATTGGAAGGCTGTGGTGGGAAGGTGGGACAAGCAACTTATTTTTGATATGAAAAACGTGCCGGCCCCGCTTCAGAGACGAACCAAAAAGTAGCTAGATTATGCAACATGTGCTGTATATTGATGACC
>NW_025180644.1:0-2391 GCF_004010195.1 Chiloscyllium plagiosum | reverse complement strand
GTTGGGGTTGGAACGGAGGGAGTGGAGGGCTGAGCGTTCCGAGGGTGAGAGTTTGGAGTGGGTGAGCATCTGCAGACCTCACTTTCTCCTCAACCATATCCTGATCTACAAGGAATATGGATGAGCAAACATTTTCTCGAAAGATATGACCCTAAATAGGCCATTTCACCCTATTAGGCCTAAGGCACTAGTCCATCACCAGTTTTAGGAGAAATTTGGAACCATCCATCCCCGTTCCCTTGTCCACGAGCTTAGTGAGTTTTCATCTCAACAAGGACGGCATGGTGGCTCACTGATGAGCACTGCTGCCTCACAGTGCCAGGATCCTGGGTTTGATTCCTGCATTGGGCAGACTGTCTGTGAAGAGTTTGCAAATTCTCCCTGTGTCTGCGTGGGTTTCCTCGCACAATCCAGAGGTGTGCAGGTAAGTTGAGTGGCCCATGCTAAATTGCCCATAGTGTTAGGTGCATTATTCGGGGATAAATGCAAGGTAGGGTAATGGGTCAGTATGAACCTGTTGGGCTAGAGGTCCTGTCTGCATACTCGAGGGAATCTAATCTGCAAAGTAACTATCATACTAAACTTGCAACAACCTCAGCCGCCAAAATCAGGTGAACATATGGAGATATAAGAAAGTACAGAGACCCCGAGGGAGCACAGACTTCCAGTGGTGTAATATTTTAAATTGCAAATAAAATGTATCTCCAAATTTGTATTTGCTTTTGCCAAGTTTGTAGAACTCAATATCATTATCCCTCTGTTATCTCACTCATGGTGAATGTACAGGGTTGTTGCTCATTCTACCTCTGTATGTACACATTCTGGTGAGAAATATGAATAATTAAATTCTTCATCGTTCAGTGCTAAAAACAGAATTGCACGAGCATGTTTTCCTTAAATCGTTAGCATTGCCCTTATTAAAAAGTTATTAAAGCAATATAACAGCTAATAATCTAAGTGATAAGATTAAGCCTTGAAGCTTAAGGATGTCTAGCAGAAATTGCACTTGAAAATGTCAAACCACTAATTTTCATACACCACCAAGCATCAGATGGTTAGGGTAAAAATTTAACAAAAAAAAACCTGGCTTACACAGAGCACAGAAATACACATAATAAGTAAGGGAAGATCTGTCCTGTTTTTTGCTGTAAAAGGTTTAAGAGATTAAAAAAATTGAGAGCCATATTTTCCTTCTAACATTATGTAACAGAGTTTTCGGAAACATTCACTTATTATCTATGGTTTTGAAAACTCAGATATGCTGGTGTTTTTCGCACATTGTGTCAAGGTTTGTTGTAGATAAACAGATAATTGTGTGTCATTAATAACTCCAATATCATTAAAGCGTGCGAAGCCATCATTTCCTTTGTTGATTTTCTGTACCTGATGGGGTTTATATGCAGATGGAACTCATTCTGTGCCCCTCCACTTACCAAATGCGCTTTTCCAATGAAAATCCACTAATTGTTAACAATGAGCTGAGGCAATCCTCCCCTTCTTTCATTGCCCATTCAAGATTGTCCCAGTACAATTTAGTCAAGCAGAATAGGTGATCGCTCTTATGCTTTGTCAAAACTCAGTGATTGTGGAGTCTGAAGTTGTGACCACAAATGTAAATAAAATACATTATCAGTTTTCTAATCTGTTGACGATAATTCCTCATACTGTGTTTCAATATATATGCGGGATTCGCATTACCTTGCACGGTCTTCAAAGTTTGTAAAATCTTTCAGCCATTATTAATCAAACTTGCCCACAGCTGTCAAAGAAGACTTACCTTAATTTAACCTACTACAGAATCCTCTGATACTCAATAAAATGCTAAATTACACTGATTTGAACTTGACGTACGAATTCTGGAACTTCCTTACAAAGCATTCTCTTGTCCATTTCAGTCATTCCTGAACAGGCATGAAAACCTATCAAGAATTGTCTCCTTGTATCTTGCCAATACAATTTATTGTCTTTATGAAAAGAGCTCCTTTCATTCAGAAGGAATGACTTTGCTAGTAGTTTAAAATTTCTGCCACTGATGACATGGTTTACAACTCAGTCACAAGTTCGAATAGTGGGTTCTGCATAAAGGCAACTAATCAGGAATCCTTTCGTCAGTTTCATCATGTGGACACACTGACAGTGACAAAAAAAGGAAACTGCAGATCTCTCATGTCTAATGCTTCCTCACTAACAGGTCAGATATTTCAAAATGCGTTGTTCCTATAGAGATACCAAAAACGAGTTTTCATCTCCAAGCATATCGTCAATGTACCTGAAGGGATTGGCTGAAACCCCTGCTTTAACTGGAAAAACTGACCAATGAAAAACGTTGCCCACTTCCACTCGACAACCAGCAGCATTATCCTTTGCTGGCCATCATCAGGGAAATTCACC
>NW_025180643.1:0-2391 GCF_004010195.1 Chiloscyllium plagiosum | reverse complement strand
CCCCAATCCCAGCCCTTTGATCCAGATCAATCCTGGTCCCCACTCCGGATTCACTCCGACCCCTACTCAGGATCCCCTCTGGATTCTGCTCACAGTACCCCACTCCAGATCCTGATCCACATTCCCATTCCCATCCCACTCCGGGTCCTGATCCACATTCCCGTTCCCATCCCACTCCAGGTCCTGGTTCCCATTCCCGTCCCACTCCGGATCCTGACCCACATTCCCATTCCCATCCCACTCCGGATCCTGACCCACATTCCCGTTCCCGTCCCGCTCCAGGCCCTGACCCACATTCCCATTCCCATCCCACTCCGGGCCCCACTCCACATTCCCGTTCCCGTCCCGCTCCAGGCCCTGACCCACATTCCCATTCCCATCCCGCTCCAGGTCCTGACCCACATTCCCATTCCCATCCCACTCCGGGCCCCACTCCACATTCCCGTTCCCGTCCCACTCCAGGCCCTGACCCACATTCCCATTCCCATCCCACTCCGGGCCCCACTCCACATTCCCGTTCCCGTCCCGCTCCAGGCCCTGACCCACATTCCCGTTCCCACACCTTCCCGATCCTTCCCTGGCCAATTTCAGTCACGGCCCTAAGTCTCTTTCTTGCTCTGCTCCAGATCTGCTTCGGCGCCGTTCGCCACCGGATCCGGGATCGCCTCCACTCCAGCCGCCTCTGATCCTCTTCGGATAAGCACCAGATCCGCTCCACTTCCGACCCACAGCCACTCCGGATAGACCCCGCGTCCAGTCCACCTGATCCCACCCTGGATTCCTATCGCTCCCGACGAGATACACTTAGATTCGGTTCTGGATCGATCCCAGATCCTATCTGGATCCACACAGCCCCAATTGATCCCGTCAAGGTCCTCCTCCCCTCCCCCCTCCCCGGTTCTGCTCGGAATCCCTCTGGGATCACTCGGGATCTGCCAATGCTCCAATTCAGCACCAGCACTTGCTACACCCCCGGGTCCTCACCGGATTAGATCCCACTTTTAGATCAATCCGGATCCGCTCTGCATCCACCCTGACTCACCTGCCGTTCCGATCGGGATCCACTGTAGATCCACTTCCAGGAGTTCCCGGGATCGACTCCTGGTCACACGATGGACCAGGTCCCAGTCACTGTGGACCCCCCCTGGCAGATCCCTGGAACCGCTCCAGATCGGCTCCGGGATCGGTCAGGATCTACTCCAGGTACACTCCAGGTGCACTCCAGGTCAGCTCCGGATCAGCTGCAGACCAGCTCGGGATCCGGGCCGGGAATGCTCCCTCTCAGCTCGGGATCCGGTCCGGGAATGCTCCCTCTGAGCTCGGGATCCAGTCCGGGAATGCTCCCTCTGAGCTCGGGATCCGGTCCGGGAATGCTCCCTCTGAGCTCGGGATCCAGTCCGGGAATGCTCCCCCCAAGCTCGGGATCCAGTCGGGAATGCCTCACGATGGACCAGGTCCCAGTCTCTGTGGACCCCCCCTGGCAGATCCCTGGAACCGCTCCAGATCGGCTCCGGGATCGGTCAGGATCTACTCCAGGTACACTCCAGGTGCACTCCAGGTCAGCTCCGGATCAGCTGCAGACCAGCTCGGGATCCGCTCCGGGAATTCTCCCCCCAAGCTCGGGATCCGCTCCGGGAATTCTCCCCCCAAACTCGGGATCCGCTCCGGGAATGCTCCCTCTGAACTCGGGATCCAGTCTGGGAATGCTCCCTCTGAGCTCGGGATCCGCTCCGGGAATGCTCCCTCCCAGCTCAGGATCCGGTCCGGGAATGCTCCCTCTCAGCTCGGGATCCAGTCTGGAAACGCTCCCTCCCAGCTCGGGATCCGGTCCAGGAATGCTCCCTCTGAGCTCGGGATCCAGTCCGGGAATGCTCCCTCTGAGCTCGGGATCGAGTCTGGGAACGCTCCCTCCCAGCTCGGGATCCGGTCCAGGAATGCTCCCTCCCAGTTCGGGATCCGGTCCGGGAATGCTCCCTCTGAGCTCGGGATCCAGTCCGGGAATGCTCCCTCTGAGCTCGGGATCAAGTCTGGGAACGCTCCCTCCCAGTTCGGGATCGAGTCTGGGAGTCTGGGAACGCTCCCTCCCAGTTCGGGATCGAGTCTGGGAACGCTCCCTCCCAGTTCGGGATCCAGACCGGGAGTGATCCGGATGAGCGTGTCCGTGTTGCGGAGATCCCTGAGGAAGCCGGTGTCTATGCAGGAACACATGGCGATTAATGTCAGTCCAGGTCCAATCCGACCCATCCCCCGGATCTCTAGCTACTTCCCCCAACGGAGCCAGCCCCCCGTTCCCCACCCTCCCCTGCTGGTCTCTCCTGGGAACGCTGACGATGGAGACCTGGGAACGTTAGACCAGGACGATTCCAATGATGAAAGTAAGATTAACCTCCC
>NW_025180642.1:1543-2391 GCF_004010195.1 Chiloscyllium plagiosum | reverse complement strand
GTCTCAGAAACGGAAGACCTTGTTGTATGAGTGTGACACCAGTGACATCAGGAGCATGACGCGACATTGAGGTTACAATCTTATTTGTTTTCACACAATCAGAGGATTGATCATGCGATGTCAATGCCACTTAGTTCAACATTTTCATGACAAGTTATAAAAAAGCAACACATCATCGATATCGGGACGTTTAAGATGGACTCTGAGTAATTTCTCATTTACTGTCAATCACCAAATACTTGACAGTGGTCTGACATGGTCAGGGTGATTATGCCCAGTGACAGTCTTTTCGTTGGTGGTTGATCCGAGTGATCAGTGCAGGAACAACCTCTTGACTGCTTTTTTTGAGGGAGGCTGTTGGATGTAGCACTGTATATGAACAACATGACAGGATCATGAGCAAAAAGGAAACGTCCTTCATTCTCCCCCTCCATTGACTTCACAAGAACTGTTGGTATTGGGAGATAAGACCAATAGCCAGCGATACCAACATCCAGTCCAGTGCAATTATTGTTGTGAACTGGAAGTGCTGTATTGAAAAGGGGTTAACTGGAAATGTCTATTCAGTGACTGTGATTAATGTCAATCTCCATGGAATCTAATTGTGTAACTGGAGGCTTTCCCTCTTCTATTAGTAAGTGCTTTTTTCAATGCATCATCCCATTGTTTCTGCAACTGCATCACATCCACCACTAACGGTAGCTGCAGAGACAGGGAAAGGCGAGACCAGAATCTGAGAACAATGGACTGGAATGTTCCAACAATGGATCAGGAGTTTACCTTTGGGTCTTAACTTCCTTTCTTGGTCTTTATTATCTTTTCGGATAGAAGGTGCACTGCTGATTATT
>NW_025180642.1:0-1107 GCF_004010195.1 Chiloscyllium plagiosum | reverse complement strand
TAAGTACATGAGTAGGGAAGATTTGGAGGGTTTTGAACAAGGAGCAGGGAGGTAGGAAAAGTTTAGTTTGGGATTATGTTCAGCATGGACTGGTTGGACTGAAGGGTCTGCTTCTGTGCTGCTGTGTAATGTGCTTGGCTCTATTCTGCCTTGGGGAATGGCCTCTCAGGTCAAGGTCAATCAGTGTTGGTCATCAAACGCTGTCCTTACCAGTGATCAGGACATTCCCATGGAATCAAAAACATCAAGGGTTAAATCAAACAAAGGAATATGCTGCCGTTTTGAAACAAAAAAAACTGTTGAGGAAAAATGAACATGTTTGCCCGCCTGTGTCAAAAGAAAGACAGAGTTCACATTTCGAGTCCACTGACCACACATGAGAACTGAAAGCAGCTGGGAAATATTGTGATTATTTTAGTGACAGAATTGTTTGTTATGAAGAGGAGAAGGAGTCAGTTGAACAGAAGGAGAAAGAGAGAGGGAGAGAAAAAGGAGCAAACAAAGGGATTGCCGATTGGCTGGGATGGAAATAAAATGTGGCATTAATCTCATTTATTTTTCGCCTTTTCCCATACTCTTGAAAATCATTCCAAGTAGCTGTTTAAACTGAGTTATGTCCCCTCTGTGTCTCTTCCCAGAGTGTGCTCATCTCCTTATATTCACTAATGGGACATGGGTATCACTGACTGGGCCAGCGTTTATTTCCCCTGCCAATTGCCCTTGAGAAGATGCTGCTGAGCTGCCGTCTTGACCAACTGCAGGTGCCTCGGCCCATTCAGTTTCATTTCTCTGAGATGTTGTAGTGATTGATCCAGCTGAGTGGCTGACTTGGTCATTACAAACGGCAGCTGAGAGTCAACCCTGTTGCTGAGAGTCTGGAGTCACATGTAGGCCAGACCAGGTGAAGGTGGTAAATTTCCTTCCCTGAAGGACATTAGGGAGCCAGGTGGGTTTTCCTGACAACAAACGATGGTTTCATAGTTTCATTTGATTCATAATTTCAGATATTTGATTGAATTCAAATTCCACCATCTGCCATGGTGGGATCAAATCTGGGGTCTTGGTTATTACCAAGATTAATAGACCACAGGCTGGACCATCGCCTCC
>NW_025180641.1:0-2391 GCF_004010195.1 Chiloscyllium plagiosum | reverse complement strand
TATAGTCTGCAAGATATTAGACAGACAATCAGGAGTGACATCTGGAAGATGTAATAGATGTGTATAGTCTGCAAGACATTACACAGACAATGAGGTGTGACAGGTGACATCTGGAAGAGGTAATGTACGTGTATAGTCTGCCTGACATTACACACACAATCAGGCGTGACATCAGGAAGAGTTAATACACGTGTATAGCCTGCAAGATATTACACAGACAATCAGGAGTGCCATCTGGAAGAGGTAATAGATGTGTATAGTCTGCAAGACATCACACAGACAATGAGGAGTGACATTTGGAAGAGATAATAGATGTGTAAAGTCTGCAAGATATTAAACAGATAATCAGGAGTAAAATCTGGAAGAGGTAATCGATTTGTATAGTCTGCAAGACATTACACAGACATTCAGGATAGACATCTGGAAGTGGTAATAGATGTGTATAGTCTGCAAGACATTACACACTCAATCAGGAGTGATATCTGGAAGAGGTAATAGATGTGTATAGTCTGCAAGATATAAAACATATTATGAGGAGTGACAACTGGCAGAGGTAATAGATGTGTATAGTCTGCAAGTCATTACACAGTCCATCAGCAGTGAAATCAGGCAGAGTTAACAGACGTGTATAGTCTGCAAGATATTACACAGACAATCAGGAGTGACATCTGGAAGAGGTAATAGTTGTGTATAGTCTGCAAGACATTAATCAGACAATCAGGATTGACATCTGGAAGTGGTAATAGATGTGTATAGTCTGCAAGACATTACACAGACAAAGAGGTGTGACATCTGGAAGATGTAATAGTTGTGTATAGTCTGCAAGACATTACAGGAGTGACACCTGGAAGAGGAAATAGATGTGCATTGTCTGCAAGCTATTATTCAGATAATCAGGAGTGCCATCTGGAAGAGGTAATAGATGCGTATAGTCTGCAAGACATTACACAGTCCATCAGGTGTGACATCTGGAAGAGGTAATAGATGTGTATAGTCTGCAAGACATTACACAGACAATGAGGAGTGAAATGTGGTAGATGTAATAGATGTGTATAGTCTGCAAGAAATTACAGGAGTGACATCTGGAAGAGGAAATAGATGTGCATTGTCTGCAAGATATTATTCAGATAATCAGGAGTGACATCTCGAAGAGGTAATAGATGCATATAGTCTGCAAGACATTACACAGTCCATCAGGAGTGACATCTGGAAGAGGTAATAGATGTGTATAGTCTGCAAGACATTAGACAGACAATCAGGAGTGACAACTGGAAGAGGTAATAGATGTGTATCGTCTGCAAGACATTACACAGTCCATCAGCAGTGACATCAGGAAGAGTTAACAGACGTGGAAAGTCTGCAAGAAATTACACAGACAATCAGGAGTGACATCTGGAAGAGGTAATAGTTGTGTATAGTCTGCAAGACATCACACAGACAATCAGGATTGACATCTGGAAGTGGTAATACATGTGTATAGTCTGAAAGACATTACACAGACAATCAGGGGTGAAATCTGGGAGAGGTAATAGATGAGTATGGTCTGCAAGACATTAGTCAGGCAATCAGGAGTAACATCTGGAAGAGGTAATAGATGTGTATAGTCTGCAAGATATTACACAGATTAGCAGGAGTGACAACTGGAAGAGGTAATAGATGTGTATAGTCTGCAAGACATTACACCGTCAATCTGGAGTGACACCTGGAAGAGGTAATAGATGTGCATAGTCTGCAAGACATGACACAGACAATCAAGTGTGAAAACTCGGAGAGGTCATAGATGTATATAGTCTGCAAGAAATTACACAGACAATCAGGAATGACATCTGGAAGAGGTAATAGATGTGTATAGTCTGCAAGATATTAAACAGATAATCAGGAGTGACATCTGGAAGAGGTAATAGATGTGTATAGTCTGCAAGACATTACACAGACAATCAGGTGAGACATCTGGAAGAGGTAATAGATGTGATTGGTCTGCAAGACACTACACAGACAATCACGAGTGACATCTGGAAGTAGTGATAGATGTGTATAGTCTGCAAGACATTCCACACACAATCAGGAGTGATATCTGGAAGAGGTAATAGATGTGTATAGTCTGCAAGATATTAAACATATTATGAGGAGTGACAACTGGCAGAGGTAATAGATGTGTATAGTCTGCAAGACATTACACAGTCCATCAGCAGTGACATCAGGAAGAGTTAACAGACATGTATAGTCTGCAAGATATTACACAGACAATCAGGAGTGACATCTGGAAGACGTAATAGTTGTATATAGTCTGCAAGACATTATACAGACAATCTGGATTGACATCTGGAAGCGGTAATAGATGTGTATAGTCTGCAAGACATTACACAGACAATGTGGTGTGACATCTGGAAG